>NW_023637606.1:2741029-2792859 GCF_015220235.1 Choloepus didactylus
CGCTCCCTGGGCGCCCAGCCGACCCGCCCGCCCCTGGGGTGCCCCGTTGACCCGGCCCCCCTCCCCTGGGCGCCCCGTTGACCCGGCCCCGCTCCCCTGGGCGCCCCGCCGACCCCGCCCCGCTCCCCTGGGCGCCCCGCCGACCCCGCCCCCCGCCCACAGGCGACGCCAGCGAGAGCGCGGAGGACATCTTCTTCCGGCGCGCCAGGGAGGGCATGGGGCAGGACGAGGCGCAGTTCAGCGTGGAGATCCCGCTGTCGGGCAAGGCCTACCTGTGGGCCGACAAGTACCGGCCGCGCAAGCCGCGCTTCTTCAACCGCGTGCACACGGGCTTCGAGTGGAACAAGTACAACCAGACGCACTACGACTTCGACAACCCGCCGCCCAAGATCGTGCAGGGATACAAGTTCAACATCTTCTACCCCGACCTCATCGACAAGCGCGCCACGCCCGAGTACTTCCTGGAGGCCTGCGCCGACAACCGCGACTTCGCCGTGCTGCGCTTCCACGCGGGGCCGCCCTACGAGGACATCGCCTTCAAGATCGTCAGCCGCGAGTGGGAGTACTCGCACCGCCACGGCTTCCGCTGCCAGTTCGCCAACGGCATCTTCCAGCTCTGGTTCCACTTCAAGCGCTACCGCTATCGGCGCTGACCGGCGGGCGGGCGGACAGACGGACAGCCCGGGACAGGCCCCGCCACCCCCGCCTGGAATAAAGGGAGTTTGGGGGACGCCGGCCTCTTCTCCCCTCCGCGGGCCGCTGCCCGGGCCCGAATCCCCTCCCGGGTGGTCCTCTCCCCTGGGAAGCGAGGGGCCCGGCAAACCTGCCCCGGTACCTCGAGGGGCAGGTGGGTCCAGCCGGCCGAGGACCAGAGGGGGATCTCCAGAACCAGCGGAAGCTCGGCATCCGCGGACCACCCTGCTTCACGGACGGGCTGACCGAGCCCCACGGCCCGGCCCGGGGCAGGAGGGGCCTGGACAGGCACGCCTCAGGCTGGCGGTAGGGACGGGAAGCCCATGTCCCATCCCTAAGACGTCGCAGGCCCTGGCACCTCCCGCGGACAGAGCCCGAGGTGGGCGCTGCTACCAGTGGACCTGGGTTCCAGGCCCTTCCGTCAGTCAGCCTCCTCAGCGCTGGAAGAGACGGCCACCACGGCACTGGGCACTGCACGCTCCTCATGCCCAATCGGAAGGGATCACTGGAGGGACACTCAGCCCAGCGGGGACGGGGCCACCCTCGAAGGGGTCGTGGGGACACACATCATCACCCACCACTCAGGACTCCTGTCTGGTCGGGGTGGGGACGGGGGGTTCCTGAGACGTCCCTCCCCGGGGGCCGAGCACACAGCCTGGTACGGGGCAGGGACGGGGAGCAGCTGCAGATGAAACGCCAGCTTGTGGGTTCAGCAGGCACCTGGCAGCCCCTGACACCCTCACCCCCCCGACCTGGTGCCCCAAGGGGGAAAGTCACGTTCCCGCCGCCACACAGATCTGCAGCACCGGGCCAGCGGGTGATTCCAGATACCTGGTGCCCTTAGCTTCTTACCACGGAGGTGCACCCACCACCCCACTTCCCGTCCCGCCCTCAGAGGGCCCCAACGGCCGCCCCCTCCCACCTTTTGATGCAAAACCCGGATACACCCTTTTTCATCGGAAATGTCTTGTTTTCTCTAAGACGACTTCTTTAGGTGGAAAAAAAATTCTTGTCTTATTTTGATTCAGTTGGTTTACTCACCAAGGGCATGTTTTTTAAATAAACTTTATTTTAGAATACACCTGGGTTCACAGAAACGTTGCAGACACAGCACAGGCTTCCTGTCTGCCCACCCCACTGGGACCACGGGACAGTTGTCACACGTGAGGACACAACCCAGAGACTAAAAACCCAGCCACACTCCTAACACTGGAGCCAGAACTCCGTAAGTTTTTTTTAATCTGTGGGTTCTCTCCACCTTTGTCCCCTGCACACAAGTGTAACCCCAATCTGCCTTTCTTCCCCGGTGGGTCACAGTCACCCCATTTCCAGATGTGAAAACAGAGTCCAGGAGCTGAAGCAGCAGCTCACCCTGGCCCAGGGGATCTCACTGGGGGATGACACCCCCTCCTGACACTCGGCATGGGGACATCTGGTTGTCACAGCTTGTGGGGCAGGTGCCCCTGGTGTCGAGTGGGTGGCAGCCAGGGGTGCTGCTGAACATCCTGCAGGGCACAGGATGGTCCCTACCATGGAGAATGGCCCAGTCTGAGGTGTCACCACTGCTGCAGGTCTCTGGACACCTCCTGGCCGGTCCCTGCTCCAGCGCACAGGCCCCATTGGCCCCTTTCAGAGCCCTGGGCAGACATCACAAATCAATCGCAGCCTGGCCAGGGCCAGTTTAGAATCCTCAGGGCAGCCACTACCAATCAATCCCCTACCTGCTCCACCTCTCTGAGTGCGGGGCAGGTCCCTGGAGCAGACCCAGGAGACACTCCTGAGCCAACCTCGGTGCTGGGGTACTTGCAGCATGGGGGGGCCATGGCCCGGTCTTTAATGGACATCATCTAGACCCCAAATAGCCCTGTATGGCAGTGATTATGGCCATCCCACAGCTGGGAAGGTCAAGGTTCACAGTGGCCACATCTTCGTGTCTAGAAAGCGGGCAGAGTCTGGATTCGAAACACCTCAAGGCCAATGCCGCAGCCTCGGTTTCCCCGCCTGTCCCCAGCTAGGGCCCCCCAGCCACTGGGCCCTCGTTCTTCCTCACATCCCCTCCGAGGACTAGAGAAAGTGTCAACCCCAAGAGGGGTGGGGACCATCCCCTGACTTCTGGGCATAGATCTCCCCAGCTATCACGAGGCAGGGGCCCCCCGCCTGGAGGGAGGCAGAGCTGGGCACAAACAGCCCGAGGACCTGCCTTCTGCCCCAGCCCCAACTCCTCGGACTGGGGGACCCCAGAAGGGACCTTGAAGGCTTCCTGGAGGAAGGGATGGGGGCACTGGGCGTAGGAGGACACTGCTGGGCAGAGAAGACAGGACGGCACGTGGGCCCAGGGCAGGAAGCACAGCTGGGCCCAATGCCCAGCCAAGGAGCTGGAGAGTTTCCCCGGAGCCCTGGGGAGCCACAGAGAGTGCATGAGCTGGGCAGGGCCACCCAGCCAGGTGTCAGGGAGCGTCTTTGGGCAGGCTGGAGGCTGGGTCCGGGAGGAGGTGTACCCGGTGTTTCGGAAGCTGCTCCCAACCCCCAGCCCAGCCTCTTCCTGCCCCTTAGCTATGTCCATAGCTAAGAATAGACGCTCCCTACCCAGCCCCCACCGGAAACCACAGCCACGGGGGGCACGTTCTGAGTCTAGCCCGTTCACACCATCTGGGCCCCAAAGGTCTCTCAACCCCTCCCAAGCCTCCTGCTGAGCAGGGGCAAGCAACACCTGGAGACTGGGGGTGGAAGCCCAGAGCGCACGTTCAAATCCCACACATTTCTACCCGTGGGCCTCAGTTTCCCTAAATATAAAACGGACCTCTTACCCCCTGCCTTGCAGAGTTGCCATGCAACTCGGACTGAAGTCCAGTGGCCCTCCTGGACCTCGGCTCAGGCCACTTCCCAGAAGGGACACTGACCCTGTTATCGCAGGGCTGAGGACAGAGGAAGTGGGAATAGAATAGCCTCCCTCCATCGCTCAGTCCCCACCATCTGGAGCCCCAGCCCTGCATCCTCTTCCTACCACATTTGCCCTCCTTGCAGTTCTCCGTGGCCTCACACGCTCCCTTGCTTCCAAAGTGTTGCACGTGCAATTTCAGCCACGGCCGTGTCTCTCTGACCTGGTGAACTCCTACTCACCCCGCAAAGCCCCAGATTCCACACCTCTTCCCCCAGGACACCTTCCTGGCTCACTTTCTGGGCTCCTCTTGGCCCTGTCACTTCTTCTGACCCAGCCCCAACCCCAGGGCCTGGACCGTTTCCAGTTCTGTCTTTCATCAGCCTGGAGCATCCCCAAGTCAGGCCGGGTCCCATGTCCCATTTGAAGCTCAAAATTGTTCCTCTTACCTGGGTTAGGGAAAGAGTTGCCCTTCAAGAGGAAGGAGCAGGACTGCCTGAGAGATCAGGGAAGGCTTTACAGAGAAGGGGGCCATGGAGCGGGGGCTTTGGCAGCTGCATAGGAGTTGGGGAAACTCCTTATCAAAGGAGAAAAGTTAGGGTTAAATGGCTGAGGGACTCAGACAATGGGATCTGTCTGGGAAGGAAGGGGGGTGGGGTGGGGGTCCAGGGAAGGGGCTCCCCGTCTCTGCAGAGGGCAGACCAGGCCCCAAGGACCGGATGAGGCCAGGTCAGGACCCGGTCAGCCAGGCCCGGTGCATTCCAGACCCTGCCATTCCAAGCGACTGTCCCCAGTCTCCGTGCACAAACGGAGGCCAAGGAGGCCCAAGGTCTCTCCTCCATGCCACCCCAAAGGCCCGCAGACACCCCTCTCGTCCACCTGAGGCCTGGGGACCATGGGCAGGAAAGACCCCTTAAGGACCTTTCTTTTCACCCCCGTGCCAAGGAACTTTCTGGAACAGAGTCCAGCCTCCACATCTTTGCTCCTGCCACACGCAGCCTGGACACCCTCTGATGACCCGGCTCCGGGTTGATGACCGGAGTTTCCAGCTCCCCGGCCACCCCCTAAATCATCCCTGCGGCCATCGCCCTCTGCTCCGACCTTGTCCTTATGGGACCCTACCCCCCATTACCTTCACCCCGGCCCTGCCGTCTCACCTGCTCCAGGAAAGCCTTTCTCAGCCCACGTCACCCAGGAAGTTTCTCCTGGGAGAGGACCCCTGACCCCTAACATCCCTGGGGTCCTGCACCCGGGGCAGGGCCCTCAAAAAGGCCCCTGGATCAAGCAACCCCACCGGGTGCAGGCCCGACGGCAGGGGGTTAACCGCCTTGGAGGGAGGCCTGGGGGACCCTGGGAGCCGAGACGGCTGTGCCTCCCGGCTCTTGGGTGCTGCCCAGACGGTGAATAACGAGGGGCCCGGCAGGGGCGGGGCCGGCGGGCACTGGGGCCCGGGCGCCCCCTCCTCCAGGGGACCCCGGGTCTCCACGCCCGGGCTGGGGGCGGCCCCTGACCCCCAATCAGCTGCCCGGCCTGAGGGGCGTGGCCTCCGGGGGGTGGGGGGAGCTGAGGAGAGACAGACAGACAAGGAGACGGAGAGGGGAGGACAGAGAGAAGCGGGGAGGAGTCACCCCTGGGCCCCCGGCTATTTTTAGCCCCCTCAGACCTCCCTCTCCAGGGCGGGAGGGGGCTCACCCCTCCTCCCTCCCCTCTCCCCCCCCTCGGACGGGGCAGCCCCCACGCCCCCCACATCCGGGGCCGCCCCTGCCGCCGCGCCCTCCTGTTTGTGCCCCACGGCGACGTGGCCGCGCCAGGCCCTCTCTCCTGCCTGCGCCCGGCCGTGACTCAGTTTCCCCAGGGGCCCCGCGAGGCCCCGCCCACCCTTCCCTTCCCACCGCCCCACCCGCCCCGAGGCACATCCGCCCCGCGGGCTCCCGGGACGCCACGGCCACCCCGAGCGCGCCCCAGACCCTGCAAGGGGCCTCCGGACACCCCAGGTGAGGGGCAGGGGGGCGGGGGTGGGGGAGGGGAGGCGGGGGGGGCGCGGCTGTGCCCGGGGGGAGCCTGTCTGCTGCTCGGGGAGCCGCGGGTGGCCAGGAGGGGTGTGTGTCTGTCTGACCGTGTGTCCCTGTGAATGTGTGTGTCCAATTTTGAATTTCTCTGTGTGTATCTGTGTGTGTGTCCATGTGTCTGACAGTTTGTCTTTGTGTGCGTGCCCGTGTGTGTGAGACTGCTGTGTCTGTGCATCTGGTTTCCCTGTGTGCCCATCTTATGTCTCACTGTGTGTGTGGGTGTGGGTGTGTGTCTGCCTGGGGTGTGTGAGTGTGTCTGAGGCGCACATGCTACAGAGCAGGTAGGTGCCATCGCTGTGACTCTTGATAAACCCGGACTGTGTGTCCTGGCTGGGGCCCTGTCCCCTTGTCTCTCTCTCTTTCTCTCTCTCTCTCTCTCTCTCTCTCACACACACACGCACACGCACACACACACACACTCATGCCTGAGCCATCAGTGCCAGGACGACTCACAATTGACAGAAGAGGAAACTGAGGTTCAGAGAGGACCACATGCATCCGGGGCCGAGGCAGGGCTGGAACGCATGTGGCTGGCTGAGGGACCCCCACTCCGCTCCCTCCAGGGATGGGGGGCCCCGCTGGTGTCACAAACAGGAAAGGTTCACGGAAATGGAGCCTCAGACGGCCTGGGGTGAGGGGGGCCGGGCAGGGACCGACAGGGCGTGTGTGTGTGTGTGTGTGTGTGTGTGTGTGTGTGTGTGCAGCACAGAGCGGGTGTGGAGTCCCCATCAGGCATCCTGGGAATGTGGGAACCGGAGGCCGTGGAGTTGGGGGTTCCGGCCGGAGATAAGGACCCGCGGTGGGGCCAGGAAGGACGCCCCGGGCAGGGGCTACGTTGGGGCCAGGCCTGGGCGGAGCAGCCAGAAGGCGAGCCAGGGGTGGGCGCCCTCAGGGCCCCCATTTCACGGAGAGGGAAACTGAGGCTGGGACAGTTGAGCCCCCGGCTTGGAAGCAGCGGCTCGGGCCGGATCCAGACCTGTTTGGGGGAGCAGGCTGGGGAGGGGAGGGGTGCCGAGTGGGAGAAGGGGTTTGTTGACAGATGAAGGAGCAGGGGATGGTGGCGATGGTGAAGGCCAGACAGGGGAGGGGCCTGTTTCTTGGGAACCAAAGAGAACATTCCATCGGGGGCAGGGCATGGGGGGAGCCCTTTGCCCATGTGCCCGCACCCAGCCCAGCGCCCTCCTCTCCGGGGGTCAGCAGTGAACCCAGCACCCCCACCCAGCCACCCCCTGCCCGTTGTGCCCCCCGCCCAGGGGCCGCATTGGGAGGAAGGACCACTGGGTGTCCGTCCTTCAAAAGTGGGGAGCCCAAGATGGCGATTTGGGGATCCCGGGGCGTAGCCAAATTCCAGAACCACTTCCCGTTGAATTCCCGGCCCCTCGATCCTGGAGGCCTTCAGGATTCCAGAACTGAGGGTTCCTTAGAATTCCAGAACTCTGGACTCTCAACATCCAAACCTGCCAGTCCTTGGGCCGTGGAATTCTGGGATTCTCCAGCAGCAGGGAGGGTATCGGGGGCCACACCTCTGGTGAGGCCCAGAGAGGGAGCTCGATGGGTCCCCCTCAAGGATCACACAGCACAGCTTCCAGCACTCCTGGCGGATGTGGCAGGAGAGGCTGGGCCGGCCCCCTACCTGCCTCCGTGCCTGCAGAACTTGAGACAGCAGCTATCACCTGAAGCCACGGTGGGGGAGGCGGGGGGACTGGAAACCGCTGACTACAGCCAGAAGGACTCACTGCCAGTTTCCAGCCTCCCCCAGGCCAAAAGCTCTGGGTCACAGGTTTGGGTCCCCAGGTGTATACATGCACTCTCGCAGGAGGTGGGGGGCAGAGGGAGCTGTGAGAACCAGCAGCGGCTGGTGGTCCTCGGGTACAGCCTGAATTCAAATTCACGGGAATGTTCAGAAACAGTGCGTAGTGGCTCGTGAGGAAGTGAGCCCCCCGTCGCGGGAGGCATCCAAGTGCAGGCCAAATCTGAGACTATAAAAGAGCAAGCCCCTGGCCTGAAGTCTCGAGGCGAAGCTCGCGGTGACCTCCCATCCCAGCTCTCCAGGCCTCAGTTTCCCCTCCAGAGACCCCAACCCCAGCCAGCCGGCTGTGGCCTTGGCTCTCGGCCCAGGAGGGAAGCTCAGAGCTGCTGTCAGGAGCTGGATAATTTATGAGGCTTGACAGGGAGCGGCTGAGCTAGGCCAAGGCGTCAGCTAACAAGATGGGGTGTGAGAGAGGCAGCCACACGCTGCCATCCTTGGCCTCTGTGCACCCAGTGTCACCTCGGGTCCAGCATTAATTGAGCACCAACTGTATGCCAAGCCCCATACAGGGATTACCCCCAATTCACAGGAAGGGAAACCGAGGCTCAGAGTCAGTGGTCAGTAAGCAAAGCCAGGATTTGGAATCCAGCCCGATGAACTTTCTAGAAAAGCCCACTCCCTTCATCAAAGCAATTTTAGACAATTCAGCCCTTCCACACGTTTAGATGGAACCAGGTCTTGGATCTGAAATTCTGGATCGACTCCGACCGGATTCCACTCCTCCCTGATGTCCTCCGTGATGTGCCCTTTTGGGGACTTGGTTGTTGATTCTTGAATGGTCTGGTTTTTATTTTTAGTCGTGTGGCATCTCATTTGGCCTTGATAGCTCGCACCCTGGTTGTCCGAATGGGTGACCACTGGACAAACGTCCCTTTGGTTTTCTCGCCCAGCCCCACACGGGGTGAAGGGGCCCTCCTGCTGCCATTTATAACTTGTCCCTGGGGAAGCCGGCGCCCTCGGTGCTGTTTTCTGTTCCCAAAAAGGAACTGGATTTCTGGGTTTATTTCTTATTACAAAAGCGATACCACAAAAATGGAAAGCAGGAGCCCATGCAATTCCAAGATGCGTGAGGAAGGGCATAGACGTCCCCCCAGAACCCCCCGAAAATGCCTCCCCCACCACCACCACGTGTGCTTGTGACAAATCGAGTCACACGACGTGACCCTTGGAGCCCACCCAGGAAACCAGTGACCCACGGTCAGCGGCCGGCTGCCCTCCCTACACCAGACACGTCTGGAGGTCAGAAGTTCTGTCTCGAAGCAGTTGAGATCTGCTCTGCCCAGGGCTTGGATGGGGGACAGAGGGGGAAACTGAGGCTCAGGGACTGGGGTCAGGCAGTGAGTGCCAGGGTTGGAGTTCAAACCCAGGGCTTCTGGGCCCTTCTCTGGGACCCAGAAAATCCCACCTGGTTTCCTCCAGGAGCCTCAGAGAAGGAACATTCCTGATCCGTGTCCTTGAGGGGCGGGTCTAGGGGAAGATGGAGCTGGAGAAAGGAGTCGTTATCATAGTGATAATGTTAATAATGATAATATTCCCCTATTGGGGAGTCAGGTAGGCCAGGAAAGGCGTCCTCCAGGAGGGGCTTTTTGAATAGGGTTTTGAAGGCTGTATAGGAGTTCACTAGAGCCCCTCAGTCAAAAAACACAGAAGGAATAGCCAATAACCACTCTTTCTCCCCCAGGTGTGCCTGAGCCAGTTGCCTCGGCCCAATGGGGTGGTGACCGTCCCTGCTCGGCTCCCGCGCCATGTGGTCCAACGGCAGCTCCCCGGGGCCCTGCTTCCGGCCAACCAACATCACGCTGGAGGAGCGGCGCCTGATCGCCTCGCCCTGGTTCGCCGCCTCCTTCTGCCTGGTGGGCCTGGCCTCCAACCTGCTGGCCCTGGCCGTGCTGGCCGGCGCCCGGCAGGGCCCATCACACACCCGCTCCTCCTTCCTCAGTTTCCTCTGCGGCCTGGTGCTCACCGACTTCCTGGGGCTGCTGGTGACCGGCGCCATCGTGGTGTCCCAGCACATCGCCCTGCTCGACTGGCACCGCCAGGACCCCACCTGCCGCCTCTGCCGCTTCATGGGCGTGGTCATGGTTTTCTTTGGCCTGTGCCCGCTGCTGCTGGGTGCCGCCATGGCCTCGGAGCGCTACCTGGGCATCACCCGGCCCTTCTCGCGCCCGGCGGCCTCCTCGCAGCGCCGCGCCTGGGCCATGGTGGGGCTGGTGTGGGCGACCGCCATGGCACTGGGCCTGCTGCCCCTGCTGGGCGTGGGCCGCTACACCGTGCAGTACCCGGGCTCCTGGTGCTTCCTCACACTGGGCGCGGAGCCGGGCGACGTGGCCTTCGGCCTGCTCTTCGCGCTGCTCGGCAGCCTCTCGGTGGGCCTGTCCTTCCTGCTCAACACGGTGAGCGTGGCCACGCTGTGCCACGTCTACCACGGGCAGGAGGCCGCCAAGCAGCGCCCACGGGACTGTGAGGTGGAGATGATGGCTCAGCTCCTGGGCATCATGGTGGTGGCCAGTGTCTGCTGGATGCCGCTGCTGGTGAGTCCAGGGCCGGGGAGGGGCACTGGAGCTGGGGCTTTGAAGGATGCATAGGAGTTCACCTGCCAGCCAAGGGGAGGACGTACTAGAATAGAACTACGGAATCGCTGGGCGTTTCTCAAGTCCCCTTTGTGCCTACTTCTGGGCTGGATTTTCCCTGATTTAGTGGGGATTTGGGTCAGGACAAGAAGCCGAGTTTGGAGTGAGACCCTCAGTTTCCAACCTGTTCCCAACGAGGACTTGCCGTGGGATCCCGGGCAATGCCCAGCCCTTCACAAACCTCAGTCCCCTCTGACTCTGGGGACAGAAAGGTGCCTGCCCCCCAGGGTGTTTGTGAGGATAAAATGAGATGGCGTATTCATTTCTTTCCTTCAGCCAACACTTATTGAGCACCTGCTGTGTGCCAGGTGTCCCAGCACTGGGGGCACAGCAGGGAACAAGATAGACTTTGTGGAGCTCTAGACAGTGGGGAAGACAGAAAATACACCTAGTAAACAAATTCAGGAAGGGGAAGATGCCTGGAGGCAATAAGGACTTGGTTGAAAACCAAAGCTGGGGAGGGCACCAGAGAGCGTGGGATGGGGCGGGGGGGGGGGGCTGCAGCTTTGAACAGGGCGGTCAGGGATGGCCTTGCCGTGGAGGTGATATTTGAGCAAAGTCCTGGAAGAGGTGAGGGAGTGAGCTGGGTGGAGATCGCAGGGAACAGCCTCGCAAGCAGTGGAACAGCCCATGCAAAGGCCCTGAGGCAGGCCCGGGCCTGGTGAGTTGGAGGAGCAGCGAGGAGGCTCGTGGGGCTGGAGCGGAGGGAGCGAGGGGGAGAGCGGGAGGAGGGGAGGGCAGGGAGGGGACAGGTACCTTCAGATTTTTCCAACACCTAGAATAGACCCTGTTTGCCCTAAACCCCGGATTCAGCAAACTTCCTCCTTAAAGGGCCAGGAGTCGATATTTTCGGCTCTGCAGGACACACAGTCTCTGTCGCGATGACCCGACCCACCTCAGTAGCCTGAAAGCAGCCAGAAGGCAGCCCGTAAACAAAGACATGCAGCCATGTGCCCATGGTGCTTTATTTATGGACATTGGTCACGTGTCACAATATATTTGCTTCTCTTAATTTTTGTCCCCACCATTTAAAAAGTTGAAAGCATCCTCGGCTCATGAGCCGTGGAAAAACAAGTGGCAGACTGAATCTGACCTCCCTCCCCAGCTCCGAACTCTCCCATGGATCCCTATCGCCCCTGGAAAAAAGGCTCACAGATTCTCCCTCCAGACTCACCTGGGAAACTCCTGTGTGCCCTCCCGTCACCTCTCTGGGGCCAGCCTGAGCTGCAGCCTGTGAATCTCCCGTTACAGCCCTGCCCACCCTGCCCTGTACCCACACGGTCACATGTCCGTCCCCCCACCAGGGCTGTGAACTGAGGAGGACAGTAACTGGGTTCACCCAGGCCACCGCTGTGTCCCCAGCATTGCCCAGGAATTTAAAAAAAAAGAAGGGAGCACACCAGATAGTTATTTTAACACGGGCCGTATGCATCATTTTACCTGCTCGTGTGTGTTAAGTTTTATTTCTCACCACATTGAATCCTGGGAGAGGGGCCAGGAGAGTGGGCTATTTTAGGGACACAGCATCCAAAGCTCAGAGAGGTCAAGCAATCCTCCCGAGGTCACACAGCAGATGTGAAGGGGTTCCCGCAGGTGCAAACCCAGCAGGGGTTGGCAGAGAGCAGGTCAGGGCCAGGGGGCTGGCCGGACCACCCAGGGCTGACCGCTCCGGCCCTTGGCAGGTGTTTATTGTGCAGACGGTCCTGCGGAACCCACCCGCCATGAGCCCAGGCGGGCAACTGCCCCGGGCCACCGAGCACCAGCTGCTCATCTACCTGCGTGTGGCCACGTGGAACCAGATCCTCGACCCCTGGGTGTATATCCTTTTTCGGCGTGCTGTGCTCCGACGTCTCCACCCGCGCCTCAGTGCCCGGCCCAGGCCACTGTCCCTGCGGCCCCAGCTCGTCCGGGGGTCCATGTTGCAGTGAGATGGACAGAAGCTAGAGCCTCTTGGAAAGGACAGATGGATGGATGGACGGACAGAGGGCCTCTGCCAGCACGTCCCCCCCATTAAAGCCTCTGTCTGCCCATTCTGATTCCTGGAGCTGGAGATACTGGGATGGACGCAGGGTTTGAGTGGCGGGGTTGAACACTCTCTTCTCCCAGACCTGGGGGTCCCCCAGTTCCTCCCTGAGCCCCTTTCCCCCATCCCCACCCCCCATTCCCGACATGGCACTCCTCCCAAGCCTGGGAAGAAAGAAATTAGACTTCCAAGGCTCAGCGGGAAACCTTCCCAGAAAAGGATTTCCTTCCAGAATTTCCTCACGCAACGAGGAATTCCCCAAGCCCAGCATAGAAAGAACCTGCTTGCTCAGGTCCGGATTTGACTCCATGTTTTAGTTTCCTTGGCCACTCGAGCAAATACCATGGAATGGGAAAGCTTCCTGGGAATCGATTAGCTCATGGTTTTGGAGCCGGGAAAATGTCCAAATCAAGGCATCGTCAGGGTGATGCTTTCTCCCCAAAGACCGTGGCGTTCTGGGGCCGGCTGCCAGCAATTCGTGGCTCCTGTGGCATGCGGCGGTGGCTTCTGGTGTCTTCTGTCTCTTCCAGGTTGTGTTCCAGTTTCCCACTCTCTGTGGTTTTCTCTCCGTCTGAATTTCATTCCACTTATGAAGGACTCCAGTAATAGGCTGAAGCCCCATCCTGAAAAATGTGGGCCTCACCTTAACCGAAGTCACCTCAACAAAAGGTCCTACTTACGGTGGGTTCAAACCCAAAGGAACGGATTAGATTTAAGAGCGTTTTTTTCCGGGGTACGTACAGCTGCGAGCCATCACCCTCTCTCCCTTTGAAACCCCAACCCTCTCGCCAAAATGTATCTGTGTCCCAGCTTTATTATGCCTTTGCCCCCAAAAGCATTTGTCTTTCGGACTTCCGTACATCGGATTGCTGTCCCAGGGAGAGCAGGCCTGGGCGGCTCTGGGGAAGGATGGAGAGCGTGGGGCTGGGTTCTAGTTCTTCTCCTGACCTCATTTCTTGAGTGTTTACTGAGCATTTTACAGGTCCGATCTCCTGGAATTCTCCCCCAGCCCTAAGACAGATGGGTTCTATTTTAAATCCATCTCACCCTTGAGAAAAAGAGCCAGAGACACCCGGACAAGAAGGTGGAAGGGCACGTCTGCTTGCTGCCCTCTCAGAAGTTTATCGGGCATCCGTAGTTTGTTGGCTCAACAATATTCAAACCGCCCCCCAGCAGGTCCCCAATGAGTATTAGTTTGAATGGATACAGGGCAGAGATTTTATTGAGCACCTTCTCTGTGCGGGTGCAGGAGCTCGTGCACATGTAATGCTTCCAGAAGGGGCTGGTATACAGTAGGCGCCTACTAAGTGTCGGGCGTGGTCATATTCCCACCAGCGTCCCCCTCCACCATGCCCATCCCCCCAAAAGGACACACCTGGTTGCAAGGGTAGGAGGTGACTTTATTTGCCAGGAGCCCTCTGGGTACACAAGCAGTGAGCCACTTCCTGCCCCACCCCCACCCCCTTTTCTCCACTTCCTGCTCCCCCTTTTTCTCCCCACAGACCTGGATCCACTTACACCTCCCAGAGCCAGACCGGAATGAAATGAAACCCCCTCTTTCGGCCCTTCCTCCCTCCTCCACCCTTGGCTATCCCCTGGGGGGATGAGGTCACCTCCAGTTTCACAGGGTGGAGGCCCCAGGCTTTGGTCAAAACATTGCCACACTCAAGTTATGGACCCCTGTGGTGGAGGAGGGGCTCTGAATCCTGGGACCCAGGCCCTGGGACCCCGAGCATGGAGGAGGGGGCAGGCCCCTGAGCTGGGGGCTCGGGAGTTTGGGATCGTAAGATGGCCTGGGAAACAGGACTGGGGGTAATAGATAAAGCAGGTGGGGTGGACTTCGGGGGTCTGAGCTGGGGTTTGGGGGAAAGGGCTGGCTTCCGGGGGGTTGACGGGGCCTGTGGCTGCGAGGCAGGTAGACTTCGGGCTGGGCCGGGGCTGGCCTGTGTTCCAGGTACCAGATCACAGGGCTCAGGCAGAGGCCAAGGGTCTTTGCTAGGGGCTGGAGTAGAGGCTCTTGTTGGGTCTGGGGGCTGAGGTTGGGTTGGAGGAGTGGAGTCAGGCTGGGTTCTAGGGTTAAGGCCAGAGGTTTGTGGGCAGAGTCCATTCCTGGAGCTGAACTGGATTCTGGAGCTAAGTTGGGCTCCAGAGTCGGGCTGAATTCTAGAGCTGGTCTGGGTTCCAGAGCTGGGCTGGGTCTCGGTGCTGAGCTGAATCCTGGGACTGCATTGGGTTCTGGGACTGGGCTGGGTTCCAGAGCTCCTCTGGGTTCTGGAGCTAAGATGGGCTCCAGGGCTGGGCTGAAGTCTGGAATGTGTCTGTGTCTCAGAGCTGGGTTGGTTCTCAGAGGTGGACTGAGTTCTGGAGCTAAGATGGGCTCCAGAGCAGGACTGAATCCTGGGATTTATCTGTGTCCCTGAGTTGGGCTGGGTTCTGGAGCCAGGATGAGTTCCAAAGCTTGTCTGCATTCCAGAGTCTGGCTGGATATCAGAGCTATCTTGGGTTGTGGCCTGGAACCGGAATCCAGAGCTTGGCAGGGTTTTAGAGAGAAGCTGAGTCCCAGAAGTTGGTTGAGGTCCTGGATGGGCTTGAGTTTTGGAGCTGGGCCTGCTCTCAGGGCCAAGCAGGATTTTGGAGCCTAACTCTGTTGCTGCATTGGTCCGGGTCCCAGGACTAGAATGGATTCTGGAGTTTGGTTGGATCTTGAAACTCAGCTGGGTCTCAGCAACTGACCGTGTCTCGGAGCTGGGTGGATTTTCAGAGTCAGTCTGGGTCCCTGAACTGGACTGTGCTCCAGAACTGAGCTGAGTTCTAGAGCTGGACTGAGGTCTAGACCTTGGCCAGGACTTGAAGTTGGTCTGCGTGCCAGAGCTGGACTGCATTCCAGAGCTGGTCTGCATTCTGCTGTGAGGTTGGGGCTCAGTGCCAAGCTGAGTTCTGGAGCCAGGCCTTGCTTCAAAGATGGATGGGGTTCCAGACTTGGTCTGAATTCTGGAGATGGGCCTAGTCATAGTATTAATCTGGGTTTGAGAGTTGGGCTCAGTCTCAGAGGTGGACTCATCACTGGAGCTGGACTGGGCCCCAGGATAGGAGTGGGTACTTGAATGCAACTGGGTTTTAGAGAAGGGCTTAGATCTGGCTCTGGACTGGGCTGCAGAGTAGATCTGGGTTCCTGAGCTGGTCTGAGGTCTTGAATAAGGTTGAGTTTGGATGCCGTCTTTGGATCTTGAGCTGGCTTGGGTTCGGAAGCTAGGCTGCTTCTTGGATCTCACCTGGATTTCAGAATTAGCTGGTGTTCCTGAGCTGGACTGAGTGTCCACATATAGCTGTGCCATGGAGCTATCTTGAATTCCAGAGGTGGACGAAGGTTTATGGCAGGGCTTGGTCTTAGAGCTGGGTTGAGTTCCAGAACTAGGAATAAGCTCAGACCTTGGCTGGTTCTTAACATTTGTCTGGATTCCAGAACTTGACTTGATGTCAGAGCTCAGTTGGATTCTAGAGGTGAGCTTAGTCTCAGAACTGGCCTGGGCCGTAGAGCAGGGCTTGGTCTCAGACTCAGAGCTAGACTTGGTTTCAGAGCTGAGCTGGATTCTAGAACTTGGCTTGGTCTCAGAGCTGAGTTGGGTTCTAGAGCTGGGCTGGGCGTCAGAGATGAGCTGGATTTTATGGCTAGGCTTGGTATCAGAGCTGAGCTGGGTTCTAGAGCTGGGCCAGTCCTCAGAGCTGAGGTGGGTTCTAGAGCTGTGCTTGGTCTCAGAGCTGAGCTGGGTCACTGAGCTGAGCTGGGTTCCAGAGCTGGGTTGGATCTCAGAACTGGGTTGGGTTCTGGGGCTGGACTGGGTCTCAGAGCTGAACTGGATTCTATAGGTAGGCTTGGTATAAGAGCTGAGCTGGGTTCTAGAGCTAGGCTTGGTCTCACAGCTGAGCTGGGTTCTAGAGATGGGCTGGGACTCAGAGCTGAGTTGAGTTCTGGTGCTAGGCTTGTTCTCGGAGCTGAGCTGGGTTCTAGAGATGGGCTGGGTTTCAGAGCTGGTTTTGGTCTCAGAACTGAACTGAGTTCTAGAACTTGGCTTGATCTCAGAGGTGGGATGGGTTCTAGAGCTAGGTTTGGTCCCCGAGCTGAGCTGGGTTTTAGAGCTGGGCTGGGTCTCACAACTGATCTGGGTTCTGGAATTTGTCTTGGTCTCAGATCTGGGTTGGGTTCTAGAACTGGACTGGGCCTCAGAGTTGAGCTGGGTTCTAGGGATGGGCTGGGCCTCAGAGCTGAGTTGGGTTCTAGAGCAAGGTTTGGGCCCAGAGCTAGACGAGGTCTTAAAGCTGGCCTGGTCTCTAGAGCATGGCTTGGCCTCAGATCTGGGTTTGGTCTGGGAGCTGGGTTGGGTTCTAGAGCTGGGCTTAGCCTCAGGGCTATCCTGGGTTCTACAGGATGGCTGGGGTTTAGAATTGGGCTGGGTTCTGGAGCTCAGTTGGGTCTTAGAACTGGATTGAGTTTCAGAGATGGCCTCGGAGCTGGGCTGGGTTCTGGAGCAGGGCTGGGTCTCGGGTCTGGGCTGGCCTCGGAGGCAGGGCTGGGTTTCAGGCGCTGGCTGGGAGGGCTGGGGCAGTGAGGTGCGCTCTGGGCTGGAGCTGCACCCGCCTGGGGGACAGGCTAGCCACAGGCCTCCCTGGCCTCCGCGATGGCGGCCCACACCTCCACCACAAACTCGTCTGGGAAGGCGAACTCGCCCAAGACGGAGTCTAAACAGCGTGCAAACTCCTGGACGTTCATCGTCTTCTTGGCTGTCTCCACCATGGTGACCGCTGCAGACGTGTGGGAAGGGAAGTGGGTGAGGGTGCTCCCAGGGCCCCAACTTCCCAATGGGACCCCTGCCTCCTCCCCACAGATTGCCCTCCCCCCAGGGGCCACCCAGCTTACCCTGGCCCCTTACCCAGCTCTGGGTCCCGGATGCCCATGTAACTCTCCAGCAGATCATCCACCTTCTGAGATGCCTCCTCCTCAAATTCACTGGGCTGGGGGAGTAGGGGAGCAGAGTCTCTGATCCCCCCCAGCCCGACCTCCTCCCCAATCCCCTACCCCTTAAATAAGAGCAGCAGCTGAGCTCCAGGTACAAAAGCCCCTGAAGGCCCCTCTCCCCCTCCCTTACCGTCTCTTCTACTGTGGCGGCGCCCCCAGAACGAAGTCTCAGGGTCTCCCTTCCACTCATCACTTTGGCTTCCATGGGGCATTTGCTGCTTCGACTCCTCTGTCCAATCATATCTGCAGGAGAGGGGGATGAGGGAATGTGTTCTGGATGCATCCACATCCTTGTAAACACTGGGAAGCCACCAGCTGAGCATTTCTAGAACCTTCGGTGTCCTCCTTATGTCCATAGGGTGAATATATAAAGTCCCTGCTTGAGAACCCGCATTTTTCCTGCCCCCAGGAAACTCATCCACACATCCAGAAAGAGCCCTTACAACAGAATGGGTCTAGAACCCCCATCACAATTCTGATTCCCCCGATTCAAAAAGACTTGGCTCTAGAACAAAGCTGGAGGGTGGCTAGGTTGATCCGGAAGAGTTCTTGCTCGTCTTGACTTGGCTCTAGAACAAAGCTGGAGGGTGGCTAGGTTGATCCAGAAGAGTTCTTGCTCTTCTCGACTTTCAGGCATGGCTCTCGGAGGCCCTTGCCATGACACAAGGCAGATCTAGAAGCCCATCTTCTTCCACCTTCCCTGGGCCCTCCCACCAGCTGCATCAGGTAGCTTGCAGAACCTCTTGCTCTAGAACAGTGCTCTTGAAAGGGCCAGTCCCTGACAAGATAAGGAGCTTGTGCCAGGAGGTAAATCAATGCACTGCTTTCTATATTGAGAAAGCCCTGCTATGAATCACAACAGTAATAATAAAAAAGAAATCAGCACTCTACAAAGCAGAGGTTCTCAACCGGGGACAATTTTGCACCCCAGATGACACTGGCAATGTCTGGAGACATTTTTGGTTGTCACAACTTGGAGTAGGGGTATCCTACTGGCATCTAAAGGGTAGAGGCCAGGGATACTGCTCATCATCCTACAATGCACAGGGCAGCACACACCCCCTCCCCCACAATAAATAATTATCTAGCCCCAAGTGTCAATAGCTCTGAGGTTGAGAAACTGTCTTCTAGAATGATCTCCTGATCTCAAGTCTATGGACCGGTGGCAGACTTCTCTTTGCAAAGCACCATTCTAGAACCCACTTTGGAAACCAAGTCTAGAACTTACCAGCACTTAAAAGCTCCCAGCCAGGTTCCCGAGTGCATCTAGACACTCCTTCAATCTTTCCCACTCTTGCAAATCCTTCACCCACCCACCCACCCAGTATCCCCTTCCCAGCCAAGGCTAACTCGAGAACAATCAAGAAATTACCTACCTGTTTCTAATGGAATGCCAGAGCTCCCTGTTATGTCACCAGATGCTTCTAGAACCTTCCATCCTGTACCACCACTACCCTGGGCACCCAGAAAATCCGCTTCTGGAAGTCTCCTCTCCTACTCCCCACAGTTCCTGCTCCCACCCGCCACCCCTGGGCCCCAGGTGGCCCTCACCGAAGGCTCTCTTGGGCTGCACCAGGCGCAGGGTGAAGGGCTGGGCCTTGGGCAGCTCCCGCAGCATCTTGGCGACCTCGTAGTGGCGGCAGCCCACGATGGAGTGGTCGTTGATGGCCTCGATGCTGTCGCCCACGCACACCGCCTCGATCCGGTTGATGATGCTGTCCTCCTTGATCCTCTGTGGGGACCCGGGGTCACTCTCGGGGTGACCCCAGGCGGCCCACCAGCCCCTGGGGACCCCGGAGCGCCTACCACCGCCCCTTCCCATCCTCCGCCCTCACCTTGATGAAGGCATAGCCGGCCCCGTTGTCCGTGATCGTCAGCCCCAGCGCGTCCTCGGTCTTGGTGACCTCCACCTCCTTGGTCTCGCCACGCACGTGGGCGAAGATAAAGTCCTCCAGCCCGATCTGCCCCCCCAGAAGCTTCTGCATGTCCACCTTGTGGCTGTTTAGGGTGCAGAACAAAATCTGGGGGGAGGGGGGAGCCCAGAATTAACGACTGTCATCGTCTCCCCCCACCCCACCCCAGCCACGCAGTCTGCCCCGAACCACCCAGCCCAGAACGGAGTGGAGGGGTGGGGGCAGAGAAGGAGGCTGGGACCCCGAGTAGATCCCCCCTCTTCCTGCCCTCCGCCCCCCACCCCCAACCCCGCAGCAGAGTTCCAGGTTTAACCCTTTAGTGCCCGTGCACCCCAGGCAGACTTTCTCCGCGGGTTCCGTGGGTGCCGGCGCCCCCTGGGGGCCGCGAGGCACGCGCCCCGGCTGCGCGAACACCTCTCCGCGCCCCAGCCCGTGACCCCCGCGGCCTTCCTCACTTGGGAGGGGCTGCCTGGATCCCTCACTCCCCGCCCCAGTCTCCAAGTGCTCCCAGGAGCCACGGACGCGCTTCCCTGGGGGCTGGGATCCGTTCCAGCCTGGGCGCGTGCAGGGGATCCCTGGAAATCCTGGGAACCCACCCCTCCAGATCTGCTCGTCTCTGGCGCAGAGAGGGTGAAGCGTGGGCTCCCACGGAGCTGAGACGTGCAGTCTCCGAGAGCTGGAGTTGGGGTCCCCCCCCTCTACCATCTGGGGTTCCGGCCACCACCACGCGCCCTGGATCTACCCTGGTGGGCCTCGGGGTGCGGAGTCCTCACCTCGGTGGGCGCGATCCCGAAGGCCTCGGCGATCTTGGCGTAGAGCTCGCGGACGTTGGTGAAGCCCTCGATCTTGCCCGTGGGGCTGCCGTGCGCCAGCTGCGTGCGGAAAACGAGGCGCGGGCGGGCGCGGGGCGCGGCGGGGGGCTCCGAGGGCGAGGGCGGGGGCGCGGCCGGGCGCGGGGCCTCGGCGCCCCGGGGCTCGCGGGCCGCTGCGCTCTCCATGGCCGGAGCAGCTCGGCCACCCGCGCGTCGCCGCCGCCGGATCCGCCGCTTCCTGCAGCCTCCCCCCTTCCCCCCCGGGCGCGACAGCCGAGCCGGCCGGGTAAGGGGATCCGGGAACCCGAGCCGCCCCGGGAAGGCGACACCGCCGGGGCGTGGAGTTGGGTAGGTCCCAGGTGTCCGGGCTCGGCCAGGGCCAGCTGCGCCCTCCCCGGGGGGACCCCGGGCGCTCCGCGGGGACTTTGCGCGGGCGAACCTGGGAAAAACACGAATCACAAACAGCTGATCGTCCAGGAGCGCTCACGCTCTGCTAGGCACGGTTTTGCCCGCTGCTCGCCCATTAAAGTCCTGCAAAAACCCTGGAAGGTGGGAAGCTTTCCTGGGCTTCCAACACTCCATGGCTCCCACCTTCCTCAGGGGAAAAGCCCAAGTCCTCCCCGCGGCCCACCAGGCCCTGCACGCCCTGCCCCGTCCCCTCCCTGCCCTCCCCTCCTCCCGCTCTCCCCCGGCTCCCTCCTCCAGCCCCACGGGCCTCCTCCCTGCTCCTCCAACTCGCCAGGCCCCCTCCTGCCTCAGGGCCTTTGCACGGGCTGTTCCTGCTGCCTGGAACACTCTCCCCAGATATCCAGGGCTCCACTCCTTCACCTCCAGGTCGTTGCTCAAAGGCCACCCATCCCGTCCCACCACTCCCACCTCTCAGCCTTTATTTTTCCCTTCTGGCACTTCCCACCGTCTGACATCAGATATTTTACTTATTCATCTTGTTTCACCTCCATCTTCCCCTCTAGAATGTCAGTTCCGTAAGGCAGGGACTTAGGTCTCTGTCGTGATGTTCAGTACACAGAGCCAGGCCCCTAGAGGGCTCCTGGGTGAATCTTTAGGGGGGAGTGAAGGAATACGTGGGTTGCAAAGGAAGACACACAGGCTCCTGTCCCCAGGGAGCCCCGCTGGACCACCGGGCAATTTGGGCCCAATACACAATGGTCAGGCCAGTGCTGGGAAACAGTAGGGCCCGGGAGGAGCCCCCAGCTCTGGGGATCACCCCGGAAGGATCTCAGGAACCACACGTTGATGGAAAAAGGCAGGTTGTAGGTGACTTTGGATGACAGGATAGTTTAAAACCCTGCCCAACGTGACAAATAAAAGACATCACACTGAAAGGAGCCTGACACTTACTGGATGGCCACATATTGTCTGACTCCACAGAGATCAAATACCCAGAATCGGCAAATCCGTGGAGGCAGAAGGCAGATCTGAGGTTACTGGGGGGGTGGGGTGGGGTGGGGGTGGGAGTGGGGGTTAGGGGCACTGGGAGTGACTGATAAAGAGTAACAGGATTTTGTTCCCGGTGATGAGAATGTTCTAGAACTAGATAGAGGTGGTGTGATACAACCTTGTAAATGTATGAAATGACACTGAATTGTAAAATGGCTAAAATGGCCAATTTTTTTGTTAAGGATATTTTACCATAATAAAAGAAAAATCCAAGAGGTGGTTTCTTTCACAAGATCACTTTACTTGGGATTTGAACCCAGCTCAGACGCCCCAAGTTGAAGGATGGTTGGAGTGGCCAGCTCTGCCCCCCATGGCCGAGCTGAGCCAAAAAAGCACAGCGTTCAGGTGACTTGCTCTGAGACCTTGGGCAGGTCTGGGCCTCAGTTTCCCCATCTGAGAAAAGGGGGATTCCCATGTTTGGGGATCTCTCAGAAGTCAGAGGGCAAAGAGAGGCCTGGGATCCCCAGCAGGGGTATCGTGGGGAGCCCTGCGCATACCCTCTGCCACCACTACCCCCCCAAAAAAAAAGTCACAAGTTTGAGACTCAAATTCCACTTGTTTTTATTTAGTAAGTGTGGACCAAGCAGTGATTGAAGGGACAGCCTCCATGAGGGTCCCTCTGCTTGCTGAGTGGGGGGCTGGCCAGTGCCAGCCTCTCCTCACTCTGGGGTGCAGGAATGAGGGCGACAGGCAGGGGACCAGGCCAGCACGGCCCCGCCCCATGCAGGTGGGAGTGTGTCACTGCAGCGGGCCCCTCTGTGTGGGTGGCACCATGTCACCCTGTCCACTCGTGGGGAGCACTCAAGCAGGTGTCTTGGGGTCCGTGTCTGCCCACCTCCACAGCGGACGCAGGCTACTGCTGCAGATCCCCGTGTGCCCTGGGTCCCATGGCCACAGTGTGTAGTCTGTGACCTGCCCACTTGGGCCCCCGATCACCAGGACCCCGGCTTTTGTATGTCTCAAGCATGGCAGGTGTTTTTCTGGGATGCTGGGAGTAGAAGCTTGGAGGCTGTTGGAATCTAATTGAGTGGGGGCTGCAGCCCCCAAGGGGCTGGATCCAGTCTGGCCCCAAAGGGTGGACCCCCAGGCCTCGCCCATCCGGGTGGAGGTGGGAAGGGGCCGTGACTGGGGCTTGGTCTCTTCCGGGTCCCTGGGGCAGCCGACACCCTCACAGGTGTTCGCTGTGGCAGGAGAGAGAAGAGGGGGTGCCTGAGCTGGGTGGGGAGCGTCACAGCTCTCGGCCCCCACCCCCACCCTGCAAGCCCCAGCGGCCGCAGCCCTCAGCTCCTCCAAACAGACGCCGGGGTACCCTGGGCAGCTGGGCCCCCGGTATCCTGCCTGATGAGCGTCCCCCGCACGGACCGGGCACTAGCCCAGCCCCATAGCCCACTGGGATCCAACACCCCCACGTGTCAGGTCCCGGGGGGCGGGGCGTGGGGGTGGGGGTGGAGGGGACCCCGCAGGGCACCCACCTGGCGACCTGGGCCAGGATCTCCTTGATGCGCACCAGCAGCTTCTCGTGCTGCGCGGGGTCGCGCTCGATGGCGCCGTGCAGCCGGGCCATGTAGAAGTCCAGGGTGCTGAGCGTGGGCGTCTCGCCCGTGCCTGCGGGGGGCGGGGGGTCAGAGGGCGCGCGCGGGGCAGTGGGGTCAGGGCCAGGGCGGGCGGGGCGAGAGGGCCCGGCCAAGGTCAGCCGAGGGGCAGGCGGGTCGCGGGTCGCGGTCAGCGGAGGCTGGTGAGGTCATCGTGGGCGGGGCCAGGGCGCAGGGCTCAGGGGCGGGGAGGAACGTGAGCCTCCCAGGGGTGGGACCAGAGAGGGCAGGGCTCTGAGTGGCTCAGGAGCTCGGAGGCGTGGCCAGAGGGGGCGTGGCCACGCGTGGGAGCTCAAAGCCAGGATCCCGGCCGTGCATGGAGGGCGGGGCGGGGCCAGGGCGAGAGGGCGGAAAGCAAACGTGGGGCGGGGCGCAGCGCGGGAGGGCGGGGCCGAGCTCCTGGGAGGCGGGGCGCAGCGCGGGAGGGCGGGGCGAGGGCGGGGCCTCCGCACCCGGCACCGGCAGCGAGGCGAAGCTGGCGGTGAGCGCCTGGCGCACGGCCTGGAGCTGCTGCTGCAGCGCCAGCGTCCGCCGCTCCTCCAGCGCCAGCTCCTGCTCCAGGCGCTCGCGCGCGCTGCTCATGCTCTGCGTGTGCCGCTGCAGCACCGCGTTCTGCTCCTCGAAGGCCACGTTCATCTTCCGCAGGCGCCGCAGCTCCGCCTCCCGCGCTGCAAAAGGGGTCCCCCGGGCTCAGAGCCGCGCCCCTGCCCGGCCTCCCGCAGTCTCTGCTCTCTCGGCTCCCGGCCTCCCCCGCCCCGCCTCTAACCCCGATCTCGGATCCCAGGGCCGAGGCGGGGGTCCCCTTCCACCGGGAGTCCCCGGGCATTGCTCACCTTTGTTTTGATCCAGAAACTCCTCGGTGAAGATAGGGACATCGAAGGTGGAGAAGCCGTCGCACTCCCCGCCCTGGAGCAAGGGGGCAAGGTTGGGGGGGCCAGCCACACCTCCTTTTATAGAGGGGGGTGGCCTCTTGGACCACTTCTCTGCGTGGCCGTCCCCCACGGCTTGGGATTTTAGGCGCCATCCAGCCCCTAAAACCCTCCCGCGACCTTTTTTCGGGAGCAAAGCGCCCCCACTGCCCTGCCCTCTTTTGTGGGGTGCACTCACCCTGTGTCCATTCAAGAGGGTGTTCATGAGCCCGGAGCCCGAATCCTCTGGCGGGGGGAGAGACGGGGTGACGGTCGGTCGGTCTCCGCGTACTGTGTACCCTCCCCACTCCCTCAAGCCACCTCCTCCTTCCCTTCCCCCTGGGACAGCCCCCCATCTGGGTCCCCCATCACAGCCCTGTAAAATCCTAACTGCCTGGTTTGTCTCTCTCCCACCGGACTGTGAGCCCCATAGCATCACAGCTGTGTCCCAGGGCCCGCGGCAGCACCCGCCCACCTTTCTTGATTTTCTTCTCCTGGATCTTCTCTGTACACATCTTGTAGGCTTCCGACTGCTGGTAGGCCCTCAGCTCCTTCATGTACTGCTGCTTCTCCCGCTCCGCCTCGTCCAGGTACCGCTGTTGGGCGGCAGGAGAAGGCGTGGGCCATTCCAGAGAGAGGGGAGGCCTCGGAGGCCGGGACCCCATCTCCATGGCTCAGCTCTCTCGGTGCCCTCTCCTGTGCTGAACATTCTATAGCTCCCTATTACCCCCCCCCAAAGCCAAAATCCATCTCCTCAGCTTGCTGCTGGGGGCCCTTCTGAGCTACTCTTACCTTCTGATCCCCAACTCCCGCCTCCAGGGATGGGGTCCCACGCCTACTCTCTCTGTACACTTCTACTTCTGCCTGTTGAATTCCCCCTTAGAGGATGCAAAGTGGACGTTGTTTTTTTGTTGTTGGGGTCCTTGATATTTTTGCAATTATTTAATTTGCAGGATTTGAAAATCAGAAGGCTTCACTTAAAAACCCATGCCCACCCCCACTTTTTTAGACACATCCACACTGGTTGTTTTAAGTTTGAGGTCTCTCCTTGGCTACCCGCTCTCCCCTCCTTCAAAAATGGGAACAGGCTCACGGGTGGCCCACTCTGCAGGTGGAAGGAAGGCCCCAACCCGCCGAGCCTTTGGGGGATGTCCCAGGGGATGCTGAGGGGGATCGGGGGTCCGCCGGAGCCCACTGCCCTCCCCACCTGCTTCTCCGACGGCTGCAGCTTGCTCCACTCGGCGCCCAGCATCTTGGTGATCTCGGGGAAGGGCAGGTCCGGGTGGCGGGTGCGGATCTGCTCCCGCCGCTCGTTCAGGAAGCGCACGTAGCCCGTGACCGGGGCTTTGGGCCCGTTGGGCAGAATCTTCTTCCGCTTCTTGCCCTTGGGCCAGCCGCGCTTCTTCACGGGCTGGACAGTGGGGCCACGCCATTAGGAGGGGCCTGGGGGGCTGGGGCGGGGCCTGGGGAGACTGGGCGGGGATAGATGAGTGGGCGGGGCCTGGTTTGTAGGCTGAACCCAGAAGGGCTGGAGGTACGGCCTGGTCAGGGGTCAGGACCCGGAGGGGTAGATCAGGGTCCTGACCATGGCTGAGGGGGCCAGAGGTACTGGGGGAGGGGCGTGGCTTGCAGGCGTGGCCTCTGCCACATGGGCGTGGCTCCTGTCATGTGGGCGTGGCCTTTCGCCGGAGGACTGGCCCACAGGCGCCCGCGGTGTCTCTCCGGGGGCGGGGACAGTGGGCGGGGCCCGCGCTCTGTTGTGGGCGTGGCATATGTCGCGGGGCGGGGCCCCAGCTCGGGGAGGGAAATCAGGGCTGTGGGGGGAGCCACAACCCATTCGGCTCAGGCCTGGGGGGCAGGACCCCGGGCCTCTCCTCCACCTTGCAGGGATTCTCACCTCCTCTTCGTGGGATGCCTTCTCGCCGGCCCGCGGGCCCTCGCCGCGCTCTTGCTTGACGGCCACCACGAAGCCCCCATGCTGGCCCGGAGCCTTGCCGCCCACCGGCCTGGAGACACGGGATACCGGGGGGTGGGTGGGTGGGGGGTGTCACCCCGCGGCCAGAGCCTTCCCTGCCCCCACCCCGCGCCATTAGAGACCTCAGACAGTGACAGCGGAGTCTGAGGGGTCAGGATCCGGGGGTCGGGGCAGGAACACTCGGGTACACAGTAGGGGACCCCGGGGTGGGGAGTTTGGGGGTCCTAAGTGGGGGAAGGCGGGGGATGGAATCAAGACCCTGGGGACGGGACGGAAGCGGGGATCGAGGAGCTCCGACGGGGCGGACGGGGGCCGTGGGGGGCTCCAGGTGGGGGGGCAAGCGGAGGAGACGTCGCACTCACGCGGCGGCCGCGCCGGGCTGCTTGGGGCCGTGGGACATGGCCGCTCCCGGCCGGACCTGGAACACAGACGTGGGGCGCGGAGGTGAGGGGCGCCCGAGTCCCCCGAGGAGGAGCCCGGGAACGCGGGGCCCGGGGCGCCTGGGGGGGCCGGGTTCGGGGGCGGGGGAGCCTCGAGGGCGGGCGCCCCGGGGATCCTTTGTTGGGCGGCCGCGCCCCGGGAGGCCTGGGTCCGTACCCCACCCCCGGCCCGGGGGGCGCCCCACCCCGGCCCCGGCGCCCCCGCGCCCCCGGCCCCTCCCGGGACCCCGAGTTCCGCGGCTGTTTTCACCTCCAAAGAAACTTTCCCGGACCTCTCGGCTGCTGCGACGCTCCAACCAACCGCCCGAGCCCCGCCCCTGCCGGCCGCCCCGCCCCGCCCCGCCCACGGCACGCTAATAAGGGCCCCGGCGACGGGCCGGATTGGGTGCGTCCTGGCTCAGAGGCGGAGACATGCAGATGAGGGGTGGCGCGCCGGTCGGCGATTGGCTGGGGTGGCGGCGGCGCCGCGGGGGAGGGGGGAAGGCAGGCGGCGGGCGGTGCGTCAAGTTCGGCTGCGCTCGGCGGCTCTCGGGACTAATCAGAGGCGCTCGGAGGGTCAGGGCCGGGGGAGGGGGAGGCCTCTCCGGGGCGGAGCCTCTTAAAGGGCCAGCACGCGCGAGACTCCCCGCCCCCGCCGGATCAAGGCGCCCGCGCATCCGGGTCGCGCACCGCCCCCGTTGCCAAGGGGACGGCGATCGGTTGCTAGGGTAGGAGCAAAGGCGCTTCCCAGCAGCCGCCTGCCCCCGGGCTCGGGGCGGATCACTTTTGAGCATCTTGCAAAATCTTCCTATTTATTCCCTCTACGTGGAGCCCCCGAGTCCCGCTCCGAGCCGTGGGCCTCGGCCTTCCCTCCTGGGGAAATTGTGGACATTGCACGAGAATCCAGGTGTCTGAGTCAGCCTAGGGCTGGACCAGGCGCTGACCTAGAAGCACTTCCTAAACGAGGGTGGGAGAGGAAGGTCGTGAGCCTACAAGGACCTCACGAAGACGGCGGGTTTGGGGACCACTAGGGCCCTGGTCTTCTCTTCGTGACCTGGGCTGGGGGGCTGCCCCCTGCACCCAAAGACCTTTGCTTGCTGTTCCATCTGCTGGAATGCCCTTCCCCTAGATCCCTGCCTGGCTCACGTCACCTCCTTTAGGCTCAAATGTCGCCTCCGCAGAGAGAACTGCTCCAGCTCATCCTTCCCTCCATACACCCGGATTTATTTATTTTTTCTCCATAGATCTGTCTGCTTGGTCCTTTGATTTATTCTCAGCAGCTAGAACGGTGGCCATACTAGGTGCTCAATACCTATGGCTGAATATGAACAAATGAAGCTATGAATTTCTAAGAGTCAGGTGCAATCGCTTTGGAAAACAGTCTGGCAGTTCCTCAAAAGGTTAAACTTGGAGTTGCCCCAGCATAACCCAGCAATTCCACTCCTAAGATATAGCCCCAAGCGAAATGACAACATGTCCTTGCAAAGACTTGCACCCAAACATTCGCAGCTAAAAAACAGAAACAACCCAAACGTCCATCCACAGATGAATGGATAAACAAGTCATGGCACAACCATACAATGGACTATTCGTCAGCCATAAAAAGGAACGAAGCACTGATTCATGCGAAAACACGGATCCGCCTTGAAAACGTCAGGCCAAGTGAAAGGAGCCAATCACAAAAGGCCACATACTGTAAGATTCCATTTATAGAAAAGTCCAGAATGGGCAACTCCGTAGAGAAAGAGGATAGATTGGTGGTTGCTTACGTCTGGGGCATTGAGGGGAAATGGGGAGTGAGAGCTAATGGACCTGGGTTTCTTTGGGCTAAAATTAGATTGGGTGATGGTTGCACAAGTCTGTGGCGATACTGAACTGTAATGTACCCTTAAGAGGGGGAACTGTATGTGAGTTTGTATCTCAGCAAAACTATTATTATTTTTTTCCCTATGAGGCAGTGAGGAAAATGGGCCTGTCAGTGGGGAGGTTCCCCAGGCCTTCCTTGCAACTCTACTCAATTAAAAACAATCCAGGAGGGTCTTCCCCTTTTGAGGATCCTCCCCAGACCTTTGACTTGATTGACAAGGCTTCTGTTGCCATAGAAACTGATTTCCTCCTCCCAAGGTACCCCTCCCCCCTCCCCCCACTCCACTTTTGTGTTTCAGGTCCGGCCTGGAGCAGCCATGTCCCAGAGCCCCGAGCACCCCCTTTCCCCACTACACCTCCAGGCCCATCACCCCTCCCCTGGGCCCCCCCCACAGCCCCAGTCTGCCTTGTCAGAACTTCTTGATCCCCACTTCCATCCCATCCTCCCTGGGTCAGGCCCCCCATATCTGGGCCCCTAGGTCTTCAACCTCACCCTCCTCCTCATGGGGATCCCCACTGTCCCCCCAAGTGCACCTGTCCTGAACCCCAGATCCTGATTTCCTCCACATCTGGGTTCCTGTGGTTTCAGCCTGGCCTGGATGCACGTTCCCAGCTGAGGCCAAACCAGGCCTGGCTCCATCTTCTTATTTCAACACTAGACAGCACTTCGGCGCTACACTTGGGGGCCATTTTAAACAGTGAAATTAAATCACCAGCCAAAAGCCCCAAAATGCAAAAATTGTGGCACTGAATATATCGTGGAAAGGATACTCATCTACAGTTTGAGAGATGAAACCAGAAGACGGAGGGCGTGTCACCTTGTTTAACATCCGCTGGGAACGTGGGCATCAGGTGACTTTTTTTTTCTCTTTTTTTTGCTCTGTGCACATCTGGGAAAGACTGAAAGCTCCATGAGCACTGATTTTGGGGTCACAGATGCATTTTAGTGAGTAGGCAAATTCGCAAACACGGAATCCAGGAATTGGCGACAATTGACTGTACATACAAAAATGGAATCCAGGAATCGAGAATAGACACATACATATATGTGCACATGTGCGTATTCTTATAAAAGATGTGAGGTCATATTCTGCAAGCCTCAATCTGAAAACTGTTCTTTTCTCTGGAGTCCTTAGGTGTTAGGCATCCAGCAATACCGCATCCTTTTTGATGGTTGCATAATATTCCAGTGTGGCTGCCTGTCCCACCATCTGTTTGTTGAGTCCTGGCCAAAGCACATTATATAATGTTACGAGACTACAGCCCATTTCTACAAACACCCTTGACCTGCTTTTTCAACCCTTGATTTTTTCTTCCAGGTTAGGAAGGAAGACACAAAATTGCTCGGTCCGTAGAGCGATCACATTTAATATTTTAATGGCTATTTATCCACCTGGGGTGGTTCAACTTTTCTCTGCCATCCAGGAAGAATCAGGTTGTGTTTAGTGGTCCCTGGGATATCCCAGCCCTCCTCAGGATTTCTGCAGAGAGAACTTAATATAGGGGATTATTTAAACAGGTGTGGCCGACTGAGAAAGCAAAGGCTGCACAATAGCAGACTCAGAAGTAGCAGTTCTGTCTCTGCGGCTAATGGGACAAAGGCGTACGGAGCCGGAGACTTCAGTTATCTGACGAGGGGACACCCCACTTCTGCTGGAAGCTTGGGGGAGGGGAGGGTTCTGAGTCCCAGCTGTGAGACTAGGGCAATTGCAAAACCCTGAGCCTCAGTTTTCCTCTCTGTAAAGTGGGATGACTTTTTAAAGCTCTAAGGAGAGAGCTTCATGGAAACTGCTCAGAAGAGCTGCCCCCCAACCCCTGCCCCCGCCACTTGACAATGTCCGGAGACATTTTTGGTTGTCATGAATCGGGGGTGCTCCTGGCTTCGTGTAGGTAGAGACTAGGGGTGCTGTTCAACATTCTAAATGCATGGAGCAGCCCCCCACCACAGACAAGGATCCAGCCCCCAAAGGCAGCCGTGCTGAGGTGGGGAACTTGTCTAGAAGCCCCTGTCTGATATCCCTTAGCCTCCCAGTACCCCAATTAGGTAGGGGCCACTCTCACCCCCATTTTGCAAAGGGGGAAACTGAGTCTTGGTGACTTTCCTGAGACTGCCTTGATTTGACTTTGGCCGCTGACCCCATCCACCCCGACCCCCACACTCCAAGCCACCCTCAGATCTCTGAGAGCCTCAAAATCCTCCCTGGGCCCGAATCAGAGAAGATCAAAGCAAACCTCCGTGGTTGACCCCCTCGGTGGCTGGACTGGGGCCACCAGGACATCTGATCTCCAGCCAGGGGAGGGGGGACGCCAGCCTGGCGTCAGGGCCAGCTGGGGACGCTTCAGGGATATCAAGGCTGTCAGGATCTCGCCTGGGCCCCCAGTCTGTCTGTCTGTGTCGCTGTCCTACCCTGCAGGGTGGTCATTCCTTCGTCTCTCCTTCCCCAGCATCCCTCATTCTGGCAGCCCCTTCTCTGATCCTCACCCCAAATATGAACCCCCTCTTAGTTGAGGCACATGTCCCCTCCACTGATTTCCCCACCCCATGCAGCCGAGGTCTGTACCTGGACTTTTCATCTGACTCTGTCCTGCACTCCCTCTAAAGCCCACCATAACTCCCAGTTACCTCAGGGTGAAGTCCCAGCTCCTTACTTGCCCATAAGTGACCCTTTGTCCTCTGACCCCTCCAGCCCCAGCCCTGACCTCCTGGAGCTGGGGGGGGCTCCCACTCTGTCTCTGAATGAATGAATGAATGAATGAATGACACTGAAGTGGGGTTGGGCCACAGGTTCAGGGTTAGCCTTGTTCCTGCTTTCACCACAGACTCAGGGTGAAGAAATATCAGCTGGGCAACCACCCCCCACCTCCATCTGGCCCTAGGGGCAATGGGGAGTATCCCAGGGGTTTTTGATAGTAAGGAAGGCTGATAAAAGGGTGAACAGGGCCGCCTGGTTCCTGCATATTCCAGCAGAGGTCACCCGGAGCTGAGTTCGAATCCTGGATCTGCCTCTCTTTAGCTGCGTGCTCTCTGGGAAACAGCTAGGGTCTGAGCCTCAGTTTCCACAACTGTAAAATGGGGACGCAGAGGTGTAAGGTCTCTCAGGGGTGCTGGGGGGATGATTTAGGATAATATTTTTTTAAAGCCACCTCTCATTTCCCTGGGAGGAACTGAAAAAAGAGCATGCCCTCCAGGGAGGAAAGAATTGAAGTTCTTTATCTGTCTCTATCCCCTTATCTCCACCTGAGTGGTCTGTTTTTCTGTCTCCTGGGCCTCCAGCACATTCTCCACCCGGTTTTTCAGGCTCCTTTTCAGAAAAGAGCATGCCTTGGGGTGGGTAGTCAGTTTCTGTCAGGAGCTGCTGAGAAGCTTCCTGGAGGAGAATATTAAGAGCCAACACTGCTGAAACAGTTCACATCCTTTATACCCATTGTAGAGCTGGGGAAACTGAGGCCCTGGCAAACTCGTCCCAGGTGGAAAGTTGAATCTAGACCCCATTATTCTGGCTCCAGAGTGTCAAGTTCTCCGCCACTTGAAGCTGGAGGTAGGCCAGAGGGAACCCCCCACCCCCCAAGCGGCTTGGAGGAACTTGAAACCGCCCGGGCCTGGTGACCCAGTCCGGGGAGGGCGCCCGGAGCAGCGTGGGGAGGGCTCGGGGGCTCGGGCTCCGGGTCACACACCCCTGACTCACTGTGTGTCCTGGGGAAACCCGTTCCCGTCTCTGGGCGGGTTTCTGAGCGGGTAAAGGGCGGCGATCTTGGCTCCGCCCCTTGGGGTGGCGCAATCCACGTGGGGCGCTGGCACGGTCCGCGCTCATTAAATGCCGGCAGGTGTTATTAGGATCATGATAATGATCGCCATTGTAATCGTTAGCAATTAGTTAATTAGTACGAATTCCGCCTCTCCGCGTGGGTCCCGGCCTCTCTGGGCACCCCCCGGGGCGAGCTCGGACTCAAGACCCCCGCGCTCGCCCCCATCCCCTCCCGTCCTCCCCGGCCCGCGTTCGACCCCATAAAGCTGCGGGTGGCGCCAGCCCGGAGGAGACAGGGGTCTGGGGAGGGACGTCCTTTGCATCGCCCCCCGCGATTTGAGTCCGGGGTCCCCGCGAGTTCCCCCCACCCCAATACAGCCGCCGGGCGCTAGGACCCCGCCGCGCGGGTGGGCGCAGACGCGGAGGAGGGGCTGACCGCGACGCCCCGCCCCTCGCGCTGAGGGTTGGCCAGCGGGCGCCGGCGCGCGGCTCCGATTGGCCGAGGCGGCTGCCGCTCGCCACGATTAACCCGCCGCCCCGCCCGCGCCGCGCACTCCCGGCCCGAGCGCTCAGCGGGCGCAGAGGCGGCGGGCGGGAGTCGGGGGTTCGCGGGCCAGTCCGACGGCGGAGACCCCGGCCCGGGATCGGACGGGTCTCGGGGCGATCGGCCGGCTGCGGAGGGTCTCTCGGGCGGCCCCCCAACGAGCCGGGGCGGGGGGCTTTCTGCACGGAGCCCGGAGCCATGGGCCCGGGGCCCCCCGCGGCGGGATCGGGGGCGCCCCCGCGGGCCCTGTCCCTGGCGGCGCGGCTCAGCTACGCCGTGGGCCACTTCCTCAACGACCTGTGCGCGTCCATGTGGTTCACCTACCTGCTGCTCTACCTGCACTCGGTGCGCGCCTACAGCTCGCGCGGCGCCGGCCTGCTGCTGCTGCTCGGCCAGGTGGCCGACGGGCTCTGCACGCCCCTGGTGGGCTACGAGGCCGACCGCGCCGCCGGCCGCTGCGTCCGCTGCGGGCCCCGCAAGGCCTGGCACCTTGTCGGTAAGCCCGCGCTCGCCCGGCGCCCCCCGACCTGCCTGCCCCGGGGCCTGGGCCTCCCCCGTCAGTCTAGCCCGTGACGTGAGCCTCCCCTCTCTGTCTTTCTGTCCCCCCCGTGGCCGGACCCCCCACCCTGTCGGAATGCCCGGCACCCCCTCTGCCAGCCCCACCCCTGAGCCTCCTCCATCTGACCTTTCAGTGCCCCCCCCTTGGTCCCAGCCTCCCCAGTCTGACTGCCCCATGACTGAGCCTCCCCTGTCTGTCTGACCTCCCAGTGCCCCTTCCCTCTGCCTTATGGCTGCAGAGCCCCCTCCATCTGACTGCATGACCCTCCAAACCCTGGGTGGGGTCTGAATGTCTGATTGTCCAGTGCCTCCTCCATCGGTCTGTCTCTCCATCTGTCTATCACGGCGGCCCCCAGGACGCCCCCTCTGTCTGACTGTCCGTTCCCCCAGCACACCCTTTTCCATCCTCTCCCCTATTCCAGGCAACCTGGTGTTTAGGGGAGCAGCCTGGGAAGCCTGAGAGTGGGGGGGTCGGGTGGGACAGCGGGGTGGGGGTGAGCGGTTTCCTCAAGGCCCTTAGAGGGGGCACCCTCTGCCGGGGAAGTTGCCCCAACACTAAGGCTGTTGGTGAGGGCTGGGGCGCCCTGTCCCCCTGCACCCGATAAGGCCACGGACTCGCCTCTCGGCACCCCTTCTCCCCACCCACACCTGGGCCTCAAGATTAGCCCCTGGAACTTTCCCCGCCGTTCTTTGCCGGGCAGAAGTGTGCCTCCACCGCCTCCTGGCTTTGGGGCCCGGCCGGCATTCCAGGAGGCTGGGCCAGGAATTCCGCCCCCTCCTTGGAGTTCTGGGCGCCCGTTTTCTGGAGGCCAGGAGGGGCCGCCCGGCGCCTTCTTGCCCTGGGGATCAAGGACCAAGTGACAGCAGCGTGACCCGGGGCCTCCTGAGAGCTCTTTTGCAAGACGCCACCTGCTGGACTGTGACCTGGGGGGCCCGAGTTTCAGCTTTCTCAGGAGCAGGGGCTGTCCAGCCTGTTTTGGGGTCACTTTAGGGCGTGGCAGCCAGGTCAGGGGGCTCAGACTTCCGGCCAGTTACCTTAGAGCTGTCCCTTCTCCGGCTGGCACGGGGCTTAATTGCCAAGCCCAGCTCAGGGTCTCCGATACAACTTGACTCACAGTAGTCGGGTCAAATCCTTGACAGACAAACAGACACGGAAGTTCCTGAGCAGGATGGACGAGAGAGAGCAGGGGTGGATAGGTATGACCCCTCGGAGAAGATGGAGCCAGCCCTAGGAAGGGACCCTGCCGTGCAAATGTCCTGGGGCAGGCCCCATTACCAGCTGGCAGCCTCAGGCTCAGAGAGGGTCCCCCCTGACCCCCCAGGGACAGCCTCAGGCCCCCCAGCAGGGACAGGGCACCTTTGTAAATAAAGAGCTGAAGGTTTTGTGTTTATGCAAAGCAAGCCTAGGGGGGGTGGATTTAGGCAAACTAATGCCTCCCCCCAGCCCTGCCTGTCTGGGCACAGGGGCAGGCCGTGGGGGTTTGTGGGAAGAGGTGGCTGGGAGGCCCCACCTGCTACCTGATAAGGTTACTAGAGGGAAATTCACCCCAGAGATGGTGCTCACTTCTCTGTTTCACCCCTGAGTCTGGGTGGTGGTGGTGGGGGGACTCACAGTTTCTCTTAACAAGCCCTCTGAGTTCCCCCTTTGTTCCGCTCTGTACTGGGTGATTCAGGGACCCAGAGAAGAACTGACCCTCAGAGCCCAACAAAGACACTCCTGTGGGGTCCAGGCTGGGACAGGTGGTGAGATTGGGCTTCAGAAAGAAGCAGCAGAGCCCAGGCAGGAGATCTCCCTGGGAGCGACAGAGTGGGGCATTAGCTTTGGGGTTTTGAAGGATGGGTAGGAGTGTGTGTGGCAGAAAGCATTCCAGATAGCGGGTAGAAACTGCTTGTTCAGAGGAGTAGGAATTATGACTTTCATGTTGAAACTCTTAATCTTGTACATTTTTTAGCTCCACTTCCAGGAAACTGAGACCCAGAGAGGCCAAGTCACTTGCCCAAGTTTCTCCAGCCAGGCGACTGGGCCTCAACAATGGTTAACTGGGCCCAGGCAGAGGCAGCCACAGTCCCTGCCCAGAGTCCGTGGCCCCATCCAGCCTGGTCCCCGAGTGGCCTCTGTGCCTCCAGAATCCCCACCCACGGTCCCCCTTCCGGCCAGCAGTTCCAGAGAAACTGCGAATATGTATGTTTTGGTTTCATTTCCCAGTTCTGGGCCAGCGGGGGCGGCTCCAGGGTTTGTGGAATGAAGTCACCTCCGGAGCCTGGGAGGAGGAAGTCCAGTGCCTGGCATGGGCGCCCTGGGATGGGAAGGAGAGGGCGCAGGGGCCGCTGGGCTGGGTTCTCCACTCTTAAGTCTCACTCACCAGGCCTCAGTTTCCTCCTCTGGAATGCAGGGATAAGAACCCTCACAACTCAGGGCTCTGAAGGGAGGCCCTGTTATTGTTATTCACGTGCTCATTCCAAAGAGCCCCACGGGTGCCCGGCTCTGTGGTCATTCCCACAGCCACATTCCCAATCCCCATGGAGCCTGCAAGTCTGGGGGGGGAGGAAGGCAGGAAACAAACCAGCGAACAAACAGACAAGAAAATTTCCTGCCTGGGCTAAGTATAGAAAGCAGTCGGGGGGGCTTCTTGGAGGAGGTGACATGTGAGCTGAGCCCTGAGGGATGAAGAGAAGCTGGTTTTGCTAAGAAGAGGGGGCAGGGGGCATTCCAGGCAGAGGCCACCTCCCTGCAAAGGCCCTGAGGCCAGCCTGTGTCTGGCCATTTGGGGGGACAGGGAGGAGGCCCTTGTGGCTGGAGGGGAGGGGAGGGAGGGGACAGGGCAGAACGGCCCCAGGGAGGGGCTTGCATTTTTCCTGAGTAGGTGGGTAGAGCAGCCTCTGTTCCCAGGGGTCAAGAGACCCCAGTGGAGCAGGCAGAGAGGGACCCCCCAGTGGACTGCCGGGGACACGGGGACCCAGGGCGGGCAAGGTCCAGCTCAGCTGCACCCACGGCTGAGCGGTTGTCAGAGCTGGAGAGCAAAGAGCTGCCTCTCCCGTGGTGAGGGGCGAAGGGGAAGTTGTGGGTGCAGATGGCGCACTTGTGGTGGGCAGTTCGCAAGGAGATCCCAGAGGGGCCCTTCAACCTGCTGTGCGAGCTCAGGCCACAGAGGGGGTGACCCTGAGGAGCCTCAGGCAGCTGTGACGAGTCCCTGTTCCCGTCCTGTCTTACTTGGCCATATGCAGCAGGGGTCCTCCAGCCGGCTCTGTGCCTCAGTTTCTCTGTGTGACACAAGGGCAGATACCCTGGGACCCTGGACTGTTGTACAGAGACTGGCCCCTCTGTCCCTTTTGGCTGTGTGACCTCAGGGATCCCCGAGCTCTCTGTGCCTCAGTTTCCCCATTGGCCAAAGGGGCCATAAACCTGGGGGCTGCTGGGCTGCTGCAACCCCACCCTACCATGTGACTTTGGGAAGGTCTCCAGTTCCTTCTGGGCCTCGGTTGCCCCCCACCCTCGCCACCCCTGGGGAGCCTTGAGTTGGCTGGGGCCCTGCCTGCACCCATGAGACGTGACCCCCCGTCTTCCCACCCACAGGCACCATCTGCGTCCTACTCTCCTTCCCTTTCATCTTCAGCCCCTGCCTGGGCTGCGGGGCCACCACCCCCGAGTGGGCTGCCCTGCTCTACTATGGCCCCTTCGTCGTGATCTTCCAGTTCGGCTGGGCCGCCACGCAGATCGCCCACCTCAGCCTCATCCCCGAGCTCGTCACCAATGACCATGAGAAGGTGGAGCTCACGGCTCTCAGGTACCTCCTCAACGGGGCAGGTGGGGCCGGGGGACCCTGGGCCACCCTCTCTGAGCCCTCTGAGCCCGCTGAGCCCCAGCTCGTTCATCTGTAGAACATGTATTAATCAGCTATTGCCGTGTAACAAATTTACCACAAAGTCTGGCTTAAAACAACACACGTTTATCATCTCGCAGTTCCTGTGGATCAGGGATCTGGCCACAGAGCACCCAAATCAGCCGGGATCTCTGCTTCAGGGTCTGTTACGAAGCCACCAGAACGATGTCGGCTGGGGCTGTCTCATCTGAGTCTTGAGGCCCCTTTTCCATGCTCGTGCTGTTGGTGGCTGAATTCGTTTCTCTGCAGCTTTAGAACTCCTGGGGGCTTGCTTCTCTGTGGCCGGCAGGAGAATCTGCCTGACCTCAGGGAAGGCTCACATCCTCTTTCCAAAGGGCCACCTGCTTAGGTCAGGCCCACCCAGAACAATCACCCTCTGGCTCTGAACTCAGAGTCAGATGACTAGGCCCCTTAATTACATCTTGCCACGTAATGGCACCTAATCATGGGAGTGACAGGTCATGAGATTCGGGATCCCCGCCCACAGTGGGAGGGAATTTTCTTATTACGTGGGGCGTGCAGAGCTGGGGCAGCTGCCTCCACATTCCCTCTTAGAGTTCTGCCTGCCACACGTGGGCACAGCCGGAGCCTGGCTTTACCGTCAGCTCGCTTGGGGCGCTAGAGAAGTTCATTCAGGATATGACAAAAGGAGGAACATTTCTTTGGCTCCTGCTGTGTACCAGGCCCTGTTCTCACCCCTTGACACTGAATTTCCTTTAACCCTCAAATCCCTGTGTTGGGTGGGACCTGTTCTCACCCTCATTTGCCAGAGGAAGGAAGAGGCCAGGGGAGGTTGTCAGATGCCCAGAGAGGGTCCCCACAGGAGAAGGGAATGGGGAGGAGGCTCCAGGCACAGGGATCAGCAGGTGCTAAGGCGGCCCAGGGCGACTGGAGCTCGGAGCAGGGCCTGGCTCACAGTAGGTGCTCAATAAGTGCACGTTCGTCTGACCGTTTTAATGGCATCTTCGTCGAGGGCCCCCCACCCTGGCTCCCCAGCCCTGCCCCTCTCTGGCTTCCTCCCCACCCCCTGCCTCTGAGTTCCCCAATAGAGACGCGGACGGCAACGGCAGGGATTGCCCAATGCCCAGGGCCGCCAAGGGCCCCGGATGAAAGGACGCCATGCCCATGCCAAGTGCTTGCGCAGGGCGAGCACTTCCCCAGCTGACCTCACTCCATGCTCACTGTGACCACCAGAGGGAGTACTGACCTGTCTTACAGAGAGGGAAACTGAGTCCTGGTGAGCTCCAGAGATCTCCCCCTCCCGCCCCAAACCAAGCCCTGGGAAAGATGTCAAACCTGGGCTGCAGACAAGAGCAGATCTGAAGATTCTAGACCCCGAGTTCATGCCTAGAATTCAAGTCTAGAATTCTCTGAGCATCTTGGGGGCTTGGACTCCAGGGTCCCAAGGGCAGCTCGGTCCTGGGCAGACGGGAGTCACGGTGGAATGGCTGGCCGGAGCTGCGAATTGCCAGGTCATGTGCAGGCTGGGGAAACTGAGGCCAGCAGGGGGCCTCCCTGGCGCCACCCAGCATGGCGTTAGCTGAAATCGCCCGGGATCACCCCCTGCGCCCCAAGCAGCTCTGAACTGTGTGGCCACCCGGGGAGGAAGTGGGCCCGTGGTTTCCGGGGCTGCCTGTGCTGAGGTCTCCCCTGGCTCCCCAGATATGCCTTCACCGTGGTGGCCAACATCACCGTCTACGGCGCCGCCTGGCTGCTGCTCCGCCTGCAGGGCCCCTCGCCCGCGGAGCCCACCCAGGGCATTAGTGACCAGCTGGGGGTCCAAGATGTGCCCGTGTTCCGGGTGAGCTGGGGCCTGGGGTGGGCTGGGTGGGACACCCAGTACCCGGGGCTCGGGCTGTGAGAGCCACCGCTCACCCCCTTCCTTTCCTGCCGGGCCCCCCCAGAACCTCTCCCTCTTGGTGGTGGGCGTCGGAGCCGTCTTCTCACTGCTGTTCCACCTGGGCACCAGGGAGGGGCGCCAGCCGCGGCCGGAGGAGCCGGATGAACACAGCCCCCTGTTGACCCCTGCCCGGCGTTTGCTACTCTGGAAACACTGGCTGCGGGAACCGGCCTTCTATCAGGTAGGCTGGGGGCTGGGGTGGGGGGCCAGAGTCAGCACCCCTTTCCCACCAGGCCCTTTGCTCCTGGGAAGCCAGCAGGCTGGGCAGATACTGGAGCAAACAGAGCTGCTTCTCCATTGCACACCCAGGGCAGACATTACCAATCCATCGCCGCTCTCCTCTGCCTGACCCCCCAGTCACTACTAATGGATCAGGAGCTTTCCCTGCCGCACCCTCACCCAGGGCCCTCCAGCTCCCCCTGCTGGTGGGAGCCCAGAAGGGCCCAACCTCGAACCCAGAGCCTCTGCCGGCCGTGCCTCCGTCTATCCCTGTCCGTCTGTCTGTCTGCAGGTGGGCCTGCTGTACATGAGCACGCGGCTCATCGTCAACCTGTCCCAGACATACATACCCATGTACCTCACCTACTCCCTCCACCTGCCCAAGGTGAGGTGGGCGGGGCTGGGGCGAGGAGGTGGAGGTGGGAGGGACCCCAGGACTGAGACCCCCGGCTTTTTTCCCCCCCAACAGAAGTTCATTGCAACCATCCCCCTGGTGATGTACCTTAGTGGCTTCTTCTCCTCCTTCCTCATGAAGCCAATCAACAAATGCATTGGGAGGAACGTGAGTGGGGGGAGCCGGGGCGGGTTGGGGGGGCAGGGACCCCGCAGCCGAGAACCCACCCACCTGGGATTCCAGACCCCGGTGGCTCCAGGCCTCCAGTCCTTGCCCTGTAGAAGCCCAGGATTTGGGAACCAAGAATTCCAGAATCCTGGCTTCTGGGCGTCTTGGAGCTGCAGCGCTCTAGAACTTTCTGCAATGATTGATGTATTCTGTACTGCCCAGTACTGGAGCCCCATGTGGCCACTGAGCACTGGAGACGTGGCCGGGTGGACTGAGGTGCTGAATTCGTTTGTTTTATTTCCTTTGAATGGATTTGGGTTTCGATTTAAGCGACCACAGGTGGCCGGTGGGCAAAGCTCTCAGAATCTCTGGGTTCCAGAATGGAGAAGGTCAGAGCTGGGGTGGGTGGGGGGCTTCAGGGACCGCCCCGCTGTCCTCCTCTACCACCTCCTCTTTGCTGGGAGACGCACTGGAGAACAGAGAGGGCAAGCGGTAGCTTGCGGGGGCCCAGCGCTGTGCCTGATGCCTGGGGGGCCCTCTCCACAGCTGACCTACTTCATGGGCCTCCTGGTGATCCTCGTCTTCGCGGCCTGGGTGGCGCTGGCCGAGCAGCTCGGTGTGGCCGTGTACGCAGCAGCCGTGCTGCTGGGCGCAGGCTGTGCCACCATCCTGGTCACCTCGCTGGCCATGACGGCCGACCTCATCGGCTCCCACACGGTAGGGCTGGTGGGCGGGGCCTGGCAGGGGGTGGGGCCATGCAGGGGGCGGGGCCTGGGCAAGGGAGGGGTGGGGCAGAAGGCGGGGCCCGGCTGGTGGGCGGGGCCTGGGCCGTGGGCCGTCACTCAGGCTGCCCGTGTCCCCCCCCAGCACAGCGGAGCCTTCGTGTACGGCGCCATGAGCTTCTCGGATAAGGTGGCCAATGGACTGGCCGTCATGGCCATCCAGAGCCTGCACCCCTGCCCGTGAGTGCTATTCATTCCTTCATTCATTCATTCAGATTTTCTGAGCACCTGCTCAGTAGAGGGTGGTGGGCCCGGGGCCCACTGACTCGGGTTCTAGGTGATTCTAGACCACACCGTCCTCGCTTCAGAGAGACCCAGGATCTGGGATCTGCAGCAGATCTGGCTGTCTGTCCTCATGGAGCTGGGGACACTGGCCATGTTGTTAACCACTTCCGGGTCAGGGAGGTCAGGGAGGGCTTCCCTGAGGAGGTGACATTGAGCACAGGCCTGGATAATATCTGGGAGTTCCAGGCAAATGGGGAGAAGTACCCTGTGCAAAGGCCCTGAGGCAGGACGGCATGTTGGAGCAGCGAGGAGGCCCGTGGGGCTGGAGTGGAGGGAGCGAGGGGGAGAGCGGGAGGAAGGGAGGGCAGGGAGGGGACGGGGCAGGGCGTGCAGGGCCTGGTGGGCTATGGGAAGAGGGAAGACGGGCTTTTCCCCCAAGGAAATTGGGAGCCATGGAGGGTTGTAGGCAGAGGAGGGACGGACGCTGAATCGGTGCTCACAGGCGCCCTCTGGCTGCCATGGGGAGGACAGCATGGGGGGGGGCGAGGGCAGGAGCCAGCCAGGTAGGGGCTGGGTTGGAGAAAGGATTTGAAGCCTTTAGGATCCGCTGATGTCTTGGGTGTGGGAGGGGAAGGGGAGAGAGGAGGTGAGGCCTGGCTGGCTTTGGGGGTTCCCCCAGCGGTCCCCTCACCCCCTCCCGGCTCCCCCCAGCTCGGAGCTCTGCTGCGGTGCCTGTGTGGGCTTCTACCACTGGGTGATGGTGGCCGTGACGGGCGGCGTGGGCATGGCAGCCACCCTCATCCTGAGCAGCCTCTTCCTCTGGCCCATCCGCCTGCGCAGCTGTGAGTGGCGCCCCTGTCCCGGGGGCCCTGAGGGTGGGGGGCTGAGCCGGGCCGCCCTCACGGACCCCCTCCTGCTCTCTTGCAGGGGACCCTGTGGCCCATGCCTGAGGCCACCCCCACTCCTGCCTCTGCAGATGCGGCCACCGTCTGTCACCCGCGGCGTCCAGCCCTTTGCTGGGTGATGGGGAGACCCCGGTGGGTTGCCCCTGGGGTGGGGCCACCTTGCTAGGCCTTCTGCTCTCCGGGGGCCCGGGGGATCCTCCGGGGTTTGGGGAAGTCCCAAGCCCCACTCTGATCCACTCCCGACTCTCTGGACTTGGGGTGCCCCTTCTCTCGGGATCCTGGGGGCAGGGGGCGAGGGCCCCAGAAGGGCCTCCCCGGAGTTCACCCCTCACTTCCGGCCTGGCTGGAGTCTCCCCACATCCTGCCGGGCTCCCTTGGGGACGGCGTTGGCATGAGCCCGTCGGGAGACCCAGGCCTGGGGTGGGCTGCCCTGCTGGTCCCGTGGCCGCCAAGATGCCTTTGGGGTTCGGGACGCCTGCACCCGGGGACTGCACTGATGAGGTGGGGGGCCGTGGCTGCGGCTCCTGGTTACCTGGGGCCCAGCCTCACCCCCGAGGTGGGGGAGCTGACGGCGGGGAGCGGGCCCCCTGCCTGCTGGCTGAGCCCCTCTGCCCCGTCCCCCACAATGGACGGACACACGGTGGGGGAAAGAGAGGCGAGTGGTGAGCAGGACTCTGGTGAGGATTAAGCGGGGAGCAGGGAGGGCCCGTGTGGCCGAGGGGGCCGGGCTGGGGTCCTCGGGGTCCCCTCTGCGTCAGAGTTCAGCTGGGAGCCGCTGGTGGGTGGAGGGGCAGTAGGGCTCCAGCGGCCAGTGCCGGAAGTCCTGGGCCGTGTAGCGCGGGCACTGGGGTGCCGGCAGGAGGGCCACGTAGTCGCTAGCCTGCGAGGATGGCTGTACCCCGAATCTGTTCCTGTTGATGGCTGTGGGCCGCAGGGCGGGGTCACTGTGGGTTCCCCTGCTTCCGCATCCCGGGCTGGCTAGGGGCTCTGTCCCCCGGGACGGACTGCAGGGAGGTGCCTCGTCGCCCTTGTTTTCCACAGGGGCCCCCCCTCCTAGACCCCATCCTCACCGTACTCCTTTCCCCGGGTAGGTCTGTCCTTCCAGAACGTGCTCCCCCAGCGAGTGTCGGGGTTCAGGTACTGGGCAGGAACCATGGGTTTGTACCAGGCCGTCTCCCGCAGGTGCTGGGTGTAGGCTGGGGAAATGGGGGGGACGAGGTCGTTTTGGCTCCATGCCCCTCCCCCAGATGCCAAGGGCCTGGGGGTTTGGGGGTGCCCTGGGCCGGGGGGTTGCTGTGGCAGCTGTGCCAGCGGATGTAGGCCTCGCGGTGGGGCTGGTCCGGGGCCCGGGGCAACGCATACCAGGTGTCGCGGGTGTCCACGTTGGTCAGGCCCGTGTGCCACGGCTGGCCGGCCGCGTCGCTCCCCATGGGCGTGAACTTCCAGCGCGTTGCCTGCTTGATGGCCGGCATCCAGCGCGGCCCCTCCAGGGACACGCAGGCATCACTGGGGACAGCGGGGATGGGGGAGGTCGAGGTGAACCCCCAGGCCTCACTTTGCCCATCTCTAAAACGGGCACATGCCACTTTGGCGATGCCGGGGTGCAGGGGTGGTGATGAGTGAGCTCTGCAGGCCCCCCCTCCACCATATCTGTCATCGAGCACTGGACACCCCGTTTCCCCTTCTCCTGGCTGACCCCACTGGACCTTCCATCTTGAAGTGTTTTATTGCCTCTGCCTCAGGAGACACCAGTGAGGGAGGGGATCCGGGCCTCCTCCAGGAAGCCCCCCTGCTGCACCTGCACCTTGCTCTGGTCTCGCCCTCTTTAGTCCGGCCCGGGAGCCGCGGCCATCGCCACCTGCCAGGTCCCAGGGGCCGGCCGGGCATCCCCGGAGCCCACGTTTAAAGGGGAAACCGCAGCCCTGCTGGGTGATCCTGGAGGGCTTCCCTGAGGAGGCACCAGTGGGGGTGGGTGGGCAGACAACCCCAGGCAGGAGGGGACAGGCTGAGGGACAGAGATGAAGGCCACCGAGGCTGCCAGGCAGAGGGACGTGGAAATCTAAAGCTCGGAAATCAACGCTACCGTGGAATCCGAGAAGAAAGCAATAAAACCCAAAGCTGGCGACACTGCAGGGAAATGTGCCCGGGCGGACGGTCACCTGGCAGCTCCTCTGGGGACACATCACGGTGGCCCTGCTTCTCGAGAGACGGGAAGGTGTTCGTGGGCTGGGACCTGGCGGCTTCGATCTTGGGGGTGGTCCCAGGAATGTCACCCCCGGAGAACGAGGCTGTGCCCGAGGAAAGTGGGAGCTGGGCCACCCGCGCGGCCATCCTGTCCTGTGTCCCTCGGGCCTTGTGGGGAACCCGGTGTGGAGTTGTCACCCCCACCTCGATCAGATTTAAAGGGAAGCTGGGTGTCTCGGGAAATGTGGGACCTCAGCCTGGGGGTTCACACTGGGTCATCGGGGGTGCCTCGCCCTTACAAACATCTTTGAACCCCTAAACCGTGTGCACGAGGTTTTTTAAAGTGCCATTAAAACTGGATAAAATCATACACGATAAGGAGTGCATCTCCTTACCCAGCTGCCAGCCTCTGTCCCGAGCCCCCCATCTTCCCGTGTGTGTGTGTGTGTGTGTGTGTGTGTGTGTGTGTGTGTGTGTGTGTGTGTGTGTGTGTTCCTTCCATCACACATGCCTGTGTCATTCACTGTTTTGGTTTTTTTGTTTTGGGGGTGGGGTTGCTTCCCTCAGAGTAGCAGCCCATGGGGCTCTCGTCCCCTTTCACAGCTGCCCGGAACCCCATTAGTTTCAGCGGTCACGATGAATAGATACATTTGCTCTCGGTTTGCTTGCAGAGTTGTGTGTGTGTGTGAGTTGTGTGTGCACGCACGTATGTGTGCAGTTACAGAGAATGACCAGTGTGTGAGGGTCAGCCTCGCCCGCTCCCGCTGGGGTGTGGTGTTGGCTGTCGGGGGGAGAGGGGTACCCCAAGGCTGGAGGCACGGATGTGGGGGTGCAGGGCCGCGCGGGCAGTGGCCTGTAAACCGCAGATGACGCTGCGGGGAGCCGGAGGCGCAGAGGGCTCTGGGGGCTGCTCACCTGAGCAGAGGTGGGGGGAAGTCGACCTCGAGGGTCCCCAGGGGGACGCAGGGCCGGGCATCCGCCTGCATGTCTGCTGGGTCCCTGCGGGGGCAGGGGGGCCTCGGGCCATTGTTGACGCTGGGGACAAAGGTCACCTGCCCGGGGGGTCCCGGCAACGCCCCGCCCTCCCTCCTCCCTGGCTCAGGGGCTGGAGCGGGAGGGGTCCTTCCAGAAGCCCCTTGGGGTGTCGGGGTGTGGGTGTGGGCCTGACCCCGCCCACCCGGGCCTTGGGACCCTTGTCAGGGGGCTTCTGAATTTCCCGGGCGCCCCCAGCCCAGCAGGTGGTCAGAAGCCCTGGGGCCACCGACCCCTCTCTCCCCCCAAGCCCCCACCTGACCTTCCCACCATCTGGAAGGCTTGAAACCCACCCAGACCCCCCCCCCTCCATCCCGGGCCCGTCGTCGCCTCGGTGCCCCCGTCTCTGCTGTCCCTGGTGACCAGCACCCCTGCCCTTGCTTCCCCCCAACCTCTGCACTCGCTCTGCCCCAGCCCCTCGGCCTCCCGTCTGGGGGTCCCCCCAGGGTCGCCGCCCCCTCCCCCGTTTCCCCCAGTGCCATCCACAGCAGGGGCCCGTGTGCTCCTCGCTGGTCCTTGACCCACCCTCCGGGGCAGGGCTGGGGTGCGGCTCGGTGGGGAATGGCCTCTGGGCTGAGGCCTGAGAGTGGAGCTCCAGACACCCTGGGAGCCGTGTGCCCCCCAAAACCCCAGCCTGCCAGGCTCCCCACCACAGCGTTCCCCAGGGCCCCCCATGAACATGGGCCTGCCCCCCACTGATCCAGTGGGAATGGCTCTCCCGTGGGGTTGACGATTTAGGGGCTGCCCCAGTCTCCCACAGACAGTGCCATCCGGGGACTCGGTGTCCCCGCCGGGCCCCAGCCAGCAGCCCAGGCTCGTGAGTTCACAACCATTTAATGACAAGGACGCTGCAGTCTGCGAGCGACACACGGGTGCATGCCGGGCCCCGGGGTCCCCTCCTCCAGGCCGCCCGTCCAGAAGTGCGCTGGGGTCACAGGCTCGGCGTCCCCCCTCGTCCGCACCGCGGCAGCCCCACTTCCAAGGCTGCAGGGACCCGGGGGTCCCCACCCCGCAGCCCGTGGGGTCCCCTGGGGCTCTTCGGCAATTACCGTGGGGTGGGGTACAGGTGGGGTCTGTTTGTTTTCTCATTAAAAAAAGAAAAAAGGCAACAAAACAAAAACAAGATCCCGACAGATGGAAACGCACACCCCTATGTACAGGCCGCCCACCCAGGCCCCGTGCGCCCCAGAATCGTGCGGCAGAAGTGACCTTCCCCGCGGGTGAGGCCCCGGAACCGCCCCCCACGGGGCGCAGGCAGCTCACCCACCCCCGGGCCTTAGACATTTCTGGGAATTGATCTACAAAAACACAAAAACGGATGCAAAGAGAAGTCACGAGCACGTATGTACACGGGGTGCACCCGCGACGGGCCTGGGGAGCCCGAGGAGGTGGCGGCGGCCCGTGCCACCCTGCGCCACCCACTGCGCGGAAACATCCTCTCCTCAGCCAGCGCGGGATGCGGGGGGCTGGTGGGTGCGGGAGGAGCCGCAGGGGCCTTGCTCCCGGTGGAGGTGGGGGGCCCGGCCTTGCCGGGGAGGGCCAAGGTGCTGGGCCAGGGCCCCCCAGACTGCAGCGTTGCTCCGATGACAAGTCAACGTCGGGGGGCTCTCCTCTGGCAAAAGAAGCCGTGTCCTGGCCTCGAAGGCGCCCTGACAGCCGAGGCCCACCCCGAGGACACCTTGGAGAGCCACGGGGCCCCCCGCCATAGCCCCAGGTGTGGGGTGTGGGGCGGCCGCAGACATGGAGGACACAGGCGGTGTGGGTCCCCGGAGCGTGCTCCCCACGGCAAGGCGAAGGGGCTGTCCGTCCGTCTGTCCGCTCCGAGTGTAGACCGTCCAAGCTGAGGCCGTTTGGGAGGGGAGACAGACCCCCCCGGTCCTGGGTGGTCCCCAACCATGTCCCTGCCCCAAACACGGCTTGATATTATTCACAATCAGGCATTTAATTGGAATCTTCAGGTTCTCCGGGCCTGGCTCCTGCCCACTAGGCAGGCAGCCTGGGAGTGCGCTGCGGGGGTCCATGCACGCTGGCGGGGAGGGTCTCTGGGCCGGGTGCCCAGCGTGGTTATGGCATGGCGAGTCCGGCTTTACCGTATCCTGGTGAAGAGGTTGAGGACAGACACCGATTCCTGCGGAGCGGACGGGAGGACAGGCTGAGCCGGGGCTGGCCTGCGGGGCTGGGAGCAGAGCTGCTCTGGCGTGGGAGGGAAACTGAGGCCTACTCCCAAGGGGGGCCGGCAGACTCGGGGTCTGCTGCCCGGAGCCGGGGTGCGGCCGAGCACCCTTCCCCAGCTGCCCGGATGTGCGGGCGCCCGGGGCTGCAGGAGCGGGCAGGGGGCAGCAGGCCCCAGGAGGCCTCCGGGGAGGGGACCCCCTGGGCTGGGCTGGGGGGCACATGGGGGGTCGCATGGCGTTGTGACACCAACCCACTTTACCTTTGTCGAACGGGTTTTGCTGAAGACGTTCCAGAACCGCAGGGTCTCGTCTCCGGCCCCCGTCACGATGGCCTCTCCGTCAGGGGACATGGCCTGTGCGAGAGGGGGGTCTCGTCTGTGTGGCTGGCCAGGGACCCCAGGCCCAGAAGCGGATGGCGATGCAGGGAGGACGGGCTGCGGGGGTGACAGGCCCAGGGAGGCCCACAGAGCCCAGTGGCCCCGCTGCAGAGCGGAGAAGGACCCAGGGCAGACACTGGGACGGGAGCACACTGGAAGCCCAGGAGGACCCCGCAAAGGGGACGGCCTTGTTCTGGGCACACGGGGAAAGGTGGCTGTGCAGGGGCAGGGGGGCCAGGTTAGGCTCAGAGCGTTCTTTTCTGGAAAGAAACGGAAGCTCTGAAGAGGTGGCAGAGAGACACCCCCTTTGCTCTTTTCCAGCCATGTTCAAATTATTTTTTTCAAACGTTGACTATCTGTGCAGTAAAATTTAGGGTTTTTTAAAATCCCTTTCACTTTGTTCACACTTCTTTTATGTGTGGGGAAAAAAAAGCCCACTAATGTAAATGTATAATAATAAATATTTGTAAAACAAATGCACCGCCACGTCGAGATTCTCCCAGGCGAGCAGAGGCCGGCGAGTTCCTTCACGCTGACGCCGGGAGCTGACGTCCAGGGGCCGAGCCAACCCGCCAGTGGTCGGGGCCCCGGCAGCAGGGCTGCTTCCCTGTGGGGACCCCCGGAACCTGGGGATGGGCCTTGGGCTCCCGGGAGCAGCCTCCCTCCGCGGCCGGGCTGGGCCTGGGTCTCACCAGGTAGAGGACGCGGTAGGAGTGCCCAGTGAGCTTGGCCACCTGCGTCAGGGACGGGTACTTCCACACCAGGATCTGGTTCTGCGAGTAGCCGTGTGTGCTCACCTGGGGGCGGGGGGCTGGTCAGAGCGGGGGGCTCCGTCCCACAGCCCTGCAGCCCCGACTCCAGTGGGGGCACCCCGAGCCCCACTTCTGCCCTCTGGTCCCCTCACACACAGCTGCCAGCTTCGTCTGATCACGTCTCCAGGCGTGGGGCAGCCGGGACGGGCACTTCTGGCCCAGGGTCTGGTTCTTGAGGGCGGCGGGCACCCCCCGGTGATCACAGGCTCCCCCCCAGCTCCCACCCGTCTGCCTCGGGCTCCCTGGTGGCTGGGCCCATCCTGATGGCTCTCGAAGGCCCGGGGTGCCATGAGGCAGGATCGCCCACTCACGGGCGGCAGTGTGGCCTCACTCACCAGCTCGTTGGCGTGCTTGGACCAGGCCAGGTTGCACACTTGGGAGCCGGTGTCGATGCACTGCAGGGGCTGCCCCGTGAGCGTGTTCCAGAAGCGGATGCAGCGGTCGGCCGTGCCCCCGCCGGAGGCCAGCAGGCCGTGCTGGTGCGGGGACCAGGCGATGGCCTTGACAGCCGCCAGGTGCTCCGTGTACTGCTGCACGGGGCTCACGCTCGAGTGGTTCCACACCAGCAGCTGGCCGGGGCGGGCGGGACGGGGCACTGAGGCCGGGGCCCCCACCACGAGCCCCCCACCAAGACCAGGGCCGGGGCGGGCGGGACGGGGCGCTGTGAGGCCGGGGCCCCCCACCACGAGCCCCCCACCAGGACCAGGGCCAGGGCGGGCGGGACGGGGCGCTGTGAGGCCGGGGCCCTCCACCACGAGCCCCCCACCAGGACCAGGGCCAGGGCGGGCGGGACGGGGCGCTGTGAGGCCGGGGCCCCCACCACGAGCCCCCCACCAGGACCAGGGCCGGGGCGGGCGGGACGGGGCGCTGTGAGGCCGGGGCCCCCACCACGAGCCCCCCACCAGGACCAGGGCCGGGGCGGGCGGGACGGGGCGCTGTGAGGCCGGGGCCCCCCACCACGAGCCCCCCACCAGGACCAGGGCCGGGGCAGGCAGGGAAGTGGCCAGCGGGGGGGGGGGGGTGTGTGTGTGTACCTTGTTGTCGTTGCCCCCCGAGGCCAGCAGCTGGTGGTCCGTGGACCACTTGAGCCCGCACACCTCCTGCCGGTGGCCCTGCAGGCGCCGCTCCGACTGCAGCGGGGGGCTGCGGACGTCCCTCTGCAGGATGGTGCGGTCGCGGCTGCCGGACGACAGCTGGTCGGCGTTCCAGGCCAGGGCCCCTGCAGGCCGGGCGGTGGGCGTGAGGCGGGGCGGCCCCCCCCGACCCCCACCCGGTCCCCCGCTGCCCCGCGGCCCCTCACCGACACGCGCCGTGTGGCCTTCCAGCATGGACAGCTTCTTCCCCGCGGCCGCGTCCCAGATCTGCACGAAGCCTTTGTGGGTGCCGACGGCCACCAGGTTCCCCTGGGACGGGACACGGGTGGGGGCGTCACCTCGGCGGGTGATGAAGGGGCTTCCTTGCCATCCTCCCCGGGCCCACCGCCCACTCTGGGGCCTGGCATCCCCGTCTTTACAGAACGCTCACTGGGGTTCCTTCAGTCACCACTGAAACCCTCCCGAGAATTTGCCGGAAGCTGCTGTGTGCGGGTCTGTGAACACGCACGTGAGACATGTGCACTACACAGCAGAACAAAGACACCAGACGGACAGGAACCCGGGTTCAGGACACACGCGCAGAAGGGGGCGAGGTGATCGAGGCCCACAATCGAGGCTGAACCGTGTCACAAATAAGGCGGATGGAGGATCGGGGTGCAGGAGGACAGGGGGATAAAGCGGGAAGAGTAAGTGTCCAACAGCCGCCTCGGGGCAGCGGGCCTGCAGGTGTGTGCGTACGAGAATCCTTTCACAGTAACATAAAATTCAAAAACTTAAACCACCTTCCTCAAACATGAAGTGAAATTCCCAGAGGACTAAAACCACCGCCGAGCCGGTGAAGGCAGCCCTGCCCCCCGCTGGCCGGTGCTCCACTGCCCCCCACTTCCCGGGCCCCCATCTCACCCCCAGGCGGGGCCCAGCCGTGCCACACCTCCTGCACCCCCACCCCGGCCACGTCCGGATGCGGCCCCCGAGCTCAGATCTGCTCCCAATGCCACCAATCGGAACAAATTAATCCGACACAATCTGGGAGCAAACACAACCGGCTGCAACGCTGCTCGGGAAGCTTCTCCCCCTGGCTTGCCCGCAGTTTTCAGGTTTCGGGAGCGGGCACAGATGCCCTTGATAACTGAAGAGTGAACGGGCCTGAACAGGGCGAGCAGAAGCTCTGGGCAGGCGCCGACCCCCCACGCAGCCCATCCCCAGGCTGCAGATGGGGCCAGGATGGGGGGCACAGCAGGGACCCAAACCACTGTCCCTGCTCTCCGGGGTCCCCTAAGCAGCCTCGTGACCTAAAACATACACAGCCGGGGAGCTGGAGAGGAGAGGGTGGTGCCGGCTGAACTCGGCCTGGTGGGCATGCGATAAACTAAAACCACAAAACAGCCGTCCCCTCAAAACAGAGCGGGGAGCTGAGCCCCACGGCCCGGCCCCTGAACCCCAAAAGCAACGGCTCAGCCCCACGCCCGCCCCAGTCTCAGGGGCAGGAAGCATCTCTACAAGGAACAGCAGAGCTGGGGTCACACGGGGGGCACAGATGTCCCCACTGGATCTGCCTCTGTGACCCCCCTCATGCAGGGCTCCACAAACACTTTTTAAACACCCTCTTTCCGCCGGCTGAGGTCTGTTTGCCCTGCAGCCTCTGGGGCACCCCTGGCACTGTCAAGCACCCCAGAAAGGCCCCCACCCCGCCACAGAGCCCTCGGCACTGACCCGCTCGGACCAGCCCACGGAGGTCACGGAGTCCCCTTCGACGGACAGGTCGCAGAGCCGGGTCACCTGCGGGGAGAGGACGCGTGGTCCCGGGGAGGGCGGCGGGGAGCGGGGCGGCTGCAGGGGGTGGCGAGCGGAAGGCAGACGGGTGCCGGCCCTGGAGCGCCCCCCGCCACGCTCCGGGAGGAGGCCGCCCCCCGCGCCCGGCCCCGCGTGCCCACCTGGCTGGTGCAGGCGCTCCACAGGTACACGCAGGTGCCCAGCCCCACGCTGAGCACGTTGAGAGACGACCAGTCCACCAGGTTCAGGTAGAAGTCGTCCTGCAGCTCGGGGGCGTCCAGGACCTTGAAGGGGATCTTGGAGATTTTGCGCGTGGGTTTCCGGGGGGACCTCAGCAACTTCTGACTGCGGAGAGAGCCGGGGGTGGCGGTTGGCACCTGTCTGCCGGTGCCTGTGACGATACTTTCCCAGGGGGCCCAGAGCTGCGAGACAATACTGCCCCCCCAGCCCACTGCACCTCCTGTCCCCACCTCCCGGGCCCTGTCACAGGCGTGACCCCGTGCTGTGGCGTCCAGCCACCCCGAGCTCCGATGACTCCACCGTCACCTGCCTCTCTCCCGTCCGGGCCGTCCCCTCTGCCTGGCCCCTCCTCCAGGGAGCCCTCCCTGACTCCCCGGGTGGACGGCAGCTGGAGGCCAGGGCTCAGGCTCTCCACCTCCCCTCCGCAGCCCTGGGCTGCTGGGGAGCAGCAGGTTCACGAGGGGCACTGTCCCCGTACCTCTCACGCACTGTGATAACTGGACTCAGCGACCACGGGACTGTCGTGGGGCCTTCGGGCCCTCAGGGACCCGAGAGAGGCAGACCCCAGCCTCCCTCACCTGCCCAGCCGTGGGGGTGCAGCCGCCCCACCCACCCGGCCCCTGGGCACGGACACTGCGGCCCGGGCTGGCCTCGGGGCCTCACCTCTTGTTGCTGACGGGGGACAAGGAGTAGGGGGACACCTCGTTGCCGTCGTCAGGGCTCGAGCGCTTGGTACTGAGGGAATACTGGGCAGGGGGCACG